>NC_044001.1:558817-583817 GCF_902150065.1 Myripristis murdjan | reverse complement strand
TAAATATAAATAAAAGTAAATTAAAAATAAAACTAAACAGCAATAAAAAAAAAATCATGAAAAACCAGAAATTGACAAACTAAAGATGTAACATTATTCCAAAATAAAAGCCTGATTGAAAAGATCTGCGTCTTTAGTTTCCTGTAAAAGCAGCAGGAAGCAGGTCTGAGCTGCGTCGCCCCCCGGTGGTCAGATCCCCTCACTGCACTTCACCACCTCGTCAACACTTTCACATCCAGAGGCCGAGAGAGAGAGAGTGTGTGTGTGTGTGTGTGTGTTGTCATGTCCTGTGCGTAGGCCCTTTTTTTTTTTTTTTTTTTTTTTTTTTTTTTTTACAGGAAATCAGAGGGTTTCCGGATGGTTCCCGTTGCCGTGGCAACAGCTGCAATGTTCACTGATGTCATGACGCTGGCAAAGGAGTTTGTTTACGTTGGGAGCTGAAACTACACCAGGCCTTTGACACTGTGGCCTGTAATATTTCTGTAATATTTCTGTAATATTCCTGAAATATTCCTGTCATACTGCTGTAGTTCCTCAGCTGCTGTGAGTGTGTGTGTGAGACTGCGGCAGGTCTCTGCTAACTGAGGAAAAAATGTTCCTGCTGGGCCTCCAGGTAAACGCTCAGCCGGCCGAGAGCCAGAGAGGAGCTGGAAGTCACTTTACATGCAAATGAACAAAATGTATTCTGCTCGTGGCTCTGATTTAAATAAAACAGCAAAGAACAGAAGAAAACATGAGTTCAGGCAGCAGGAGGCTGAGAGCGGCCAGGTACTCCTGTCACCTGTCTCATCTCATGACACCTGTAACCTGACACCTGTTACCTGTCACCTGACATCTGTCACATGACACATGACACCTGACACATGATACCTGACACCTAGGGGTGTAACGGTACATGTATTCGTATTGAAAATTTTTGATACAGGGCGTTGGGTTCGATATGGGACGTTGCGTTCGGTATGGGACGTTGGGTTCGGTACAGAGGTGTGCAGCACAGGTGAGTTACCACACGAGTATAATAGGTGGTGGAACATAAGGTTATCCACCTGCAGCTACACGTGCAAAACAGTAGAGGGCAGCATTACGCCATGGAAGCGTCTAATCTCTCTCTCGAAGCATAATAAACTACACCTGAAGCCTGAGCACTGACGTCGTGGCTACGGCTGATGCTGCAGAAACCGGCACCAGCGAGAAACTAGAGCTTGAAGAGCGCCCCCTGTCGTTAAAATCTCCTGTTTGGGAACACTTTAGCTTTCTGGTCAAATATCACAACAGACAAAGACAAGTGGACAAAACGAAGGCAGTGTGCCCACATTGCTCAGCTGAACTCGGGTACGTTCACGGCAACACGACAAACAGGCTGTTTCATTTGAAACGGCGTCATCCCAGTGTGAATATCTCTGGGACAAGAAAAAACAACAACACCCGAGTGCAGACACAGCTGACTGCAGCGTTCAAGCAGCCTCTGCCTAGCAGTTCAGATCAGGCCAAAGCTTTGGAGTTTTTATAAATATATATTTTATATATATTTTGTTTATTTGAGAATATTTTATTAATTGGAAAACTTATTTTATATATAT
The DNA here is from genome assembly GCF_902150065.1 of Myripristis murdjan. Taxonomy (NCBI): domain Eukaryota; kingdom Metazoa; phylum Chordata; class Actinopteri; order Holocentriformes; family Holocentridae; genus Myripristis; species Myripristis murdjan. The sequence continues at coordinate 582,237 of NC_044001.1, read as the reverse complement.
TTTGTTTATAATGAGAATATCTATTGGAAAACTTATTACCAGCACTTGGCAAAAGTATTCTATTTTTTTTTTTTCTATATTTTCTATAATGTTATAATAAAGTTCCTAACAATCATAAAATTGCTTATTTAAAGCAATTTTATGTTTTGCATTTTGTTCCCATACTGTATCGAAAATGTACCGAATCGAGACCTCAAAACCGAGGTACTAAAGAATCGTGATTTTTTTACTGACACCTGAGATTATTCTGAGATGATTTACTCACAAATTTACAAGAAAAAACGAACATCGTTTGAAACGGATGTATTATAGCGAAGCGCCCTCTAGTGGGCCTGTAAAGAACGGCACTGTGGCGTCGCACTTAGGGAGTCCAGGTGAGGAGGTTCGCCAGTCCAGACTGCTGGACACAGGAAGTGTCCTTCAGTACCAAGATTATAATGACGAGCTCCAACCAGCAGGGGGAGAAGACTCAGATATTCTCTGAGATTAAAGTTGGAAATTTATGAGAAAAAAATCAGAAAAATAGTTTTTCTTTTAGTTTTAAAATTTGTATTTTTATTTTTTTTTTGGTCATGGTAGCAAGAATCATGGGTACCATGTGAACAAGCTCAGCTGCATTCACACTTTTACAGTTTTACAGTTTTGCAGTTTTACAGTTTTGCAGTTTTACAGTTTTGTAGTTTTACAGTTTTGCAGTTTTGCAGTTTTACAGTTTTGTAGTTTTTCAGTTTTGTAGTTTTTCAGTTTTACAGTTTGCTGTTGACATGACCGAGCAGCTCCTTCACTTCCTCGCTGTGTCTCACAGTCTGATCACCAGGTGGAAACGGCCTCTGATGCTTCTCCAGGAAATCTTCCCGTCTTGATCAAAACCAATAAAGAGCTGCTGATAAGAGGCTGTGTGTGTGTGTGTGTGTGTGTGTGTGTGTGTGTGTGTGTGTGTGTGTGTGTGTGTAGGCTCAGGCAGGTTAACCACCGCCGGATCAGATCAGACGGAGCTTTGTGTTGAGATGACAGCTGAACTCGACCTGTTTGAAAAGCCGTTCTGATCTGAACAAGATGACGAAGCCGCCGGAACGCCGACCCCGGGGATTAGAGCTGATCTGCCGACATAAACGTTGAGTTTGAAGTCGCTGCTGAAAGAGAAAGACTCGTGGAAGACGTCAGGCTGTCAGGACCCAGCCAACAACAAAAGACAAAACTCCACAGGTATCAGGTACATTTATTTAGAGCAGAAAGAATCACAGTCCGGGTCAGGGCCTCATGTTCGACGGCGTGCGGGGGGCCGGTTCATATTCAGAGAACAAAACTCAGAGGTTCTGAGATAAAAGTCCTACATTTACAAGAAAAAACTCAAAGTTATGAGAAAAAACTCAGAAAACTAGTTTTTCTCCTCCCCTCTGTGTCCGTGGCTCCACCTGTGCTGCCCCCTGCTGGCCATGTCTCAGGCCTGCAGCTGATCCCCTCAGCAGATTCTACTCTGACATGGGATTCAGGAACAAGGAGATCCTGCTGATCTGAGCCCAGAATCAGCAGATGGTTTTCTTCTGAATCGGCCCAAGTCACAGCAACGTCTCTTCAGAGTCCAGATGCTGAGGAGGAGGTTGGGGTTCTGGACTCAGACCAGCAGGATTTCCTTCAGACTGGATCCCACAGGAGGAGAACAAACTGGTTTCACTGTTTGTTTGTTTTTTCTCATACATTTGTGATTTTACAGTCTCAGAATATTCTAGTTTTCTAGTTTTTAATTTGTAATTTTATTTTCAAAAATGTCTCTCTTTAATCTCAGAGAATATCCAAGCGTTTTCTTGTAAACTTACAACTCTTACAAATTTACAAATTCTGAGTTGTTTTCATGGCGATAAGTAAAGTCAAACTCAAAGTTCTGGAGGATTAAACAACAAGAAAAACAGGAGAGAGGCTCTTTACCCTGCAGTGAAACACTGAGGTGTGCAGATCTGTGCCGTGCTGAGCCAAACCAGGCCCAGCGGCGTGGAGATGAGAGAAAAATAAAAATAAAAAGAGAGGCAGAGCTGAGTGTGTCGCCGCCTCCCTCCTCCGGCCTGCTGGACAAACTCCCAGCCGCTCCAGACGATAGACCGGCCCGGCTCTGATCTGCTTTAACACACTCAAACAACACAATTGAAAATCAATTGAGGGATGATGAATGGCGGCCATTAGGCCTCCCTGGCGCTTAGTAAATAAAGGCCAGCGCTCAACAAGCTAGCTGTCTCTGTCTAATTGTATTCGGCCGCTGCAGCCGCCGGCCGCCGCAGATGTACTCTCGCCCGGCGCCTTGTCAGCCGTGACTAATGGTCCGGCTGCGAGAGCGCCCCGAAAAGACTATAAATTATATTTCCAACATAACTTAATGGAGAAACACAAATCATCCCTAACACAACCATGCCAAGGGCAAAGGCGGCAGGATAAACGATTACTCTGCCAAACATCAGCCGGCTTACAAAGCGCAGATTAGAGTCCCGAGGCCGAGCGATGAAGAGTTCATCCCGAGACGCCGCTCGTTCGCTCGGAGAGACGCCGCTTTAACTCCTCCATTCAGTTTCTCCAAAACACAGACGAGCCAGTCGTTTACCTTCAGTCCTTTGAACGCCTCGTGTTGTCGCCGTCTGCGACAACACTGCGAGAAAAACAGCGCCGCTCCATCTGAAGCCGAATGTTCAGAAGCTCTAATTTCCACAGGATCCAGGCTGTGAAAGTGTCATTCAGGCTGCCTCGCCTCCCCTCCGCCTCGCCAGAGTCCCGTCGTTTGGTTCTATGAGCCGCTGTCAATCATCCTGCTCACTTCAACAGCAGATGTGGCTTCATTCAAACAGAGGAACATCACGTTTCCTCATGAATCTGCATGAGACAAACAGCAAACAGGCAGCATCAACACCAACATCAGCTGGAGGCCTCCTGGACCAGAGAGATGAGGAGCAGCAAGGAGGGACCAAGGAGGAACAGGGGAGGAACTGAGGAGGAACTGAGGAGGAACAGGGGAGGAACTGAGGAGGAACTGAGGAGGAACAGGGGAGGAACTGAGGAGGAACAGGGGAGGAACTGAGGAGGAACTGAGGAGGAACAGGGGAGGAACTGAGGAGGAACAGGGGAGGAACTGAGGAGGAACTGAGGAGGAACTGAAGAGGAACAGGGGAGGAACTGAGGAGGAACCGAGGAGGAACAGGGGAGGAACTGAGGAGGAACTGAAGAGGAACAGGGGAGGAACTGAAGAGAAACAGGGAAGAAACTGAGGAGGAACAGGGGAGGAACTGAGGAGGAACAGTGGAGGAACTGAGGAGGAACAGGGGAGGAACTGAGGAGGAACCGAGGAGGAACAGGGAAGGAACTGAGGAGGAACTGAGGAGGAACTGAAGAAGAACAGGGGAGGAACTGAGGAGAAACTGAGGAGGAACAGGGGAGGAACTGAGGAGGAACAGGGGAGGAACTGAGGAGGAACAGGGGAGGAACCGAGGAGGAACAGGGAAGGAACTGAGGAGGAACTGAAGAGGACCAGGGGAGGAACTGAGGAGGAACATAGGAGGAACTGAAGAGGAACTGAAGAGGAACAGGGGAGGAACTGAGGAGGAACAGGGGAGGAACCGAGGAGGAACAGGGAAGGAACTGAGGAAGAACTGAAGAGGACCAGGGGAGGAACGGAGGAGTAAGTGTGGAGTAGGTGGGAGCAGCCAGGAGGAGGCGCTGTGACTGTGTCTGGGTTTATTTGCTGCAGAAATCGCGTCCTCAGTTTTAGTCTGATGTGACCTGGCGGCGCTCTGCGTGTTCATTCTGTCAGAAACCTGTAAAAAAACCACGAACCAAAAGAATCAAAACACGCGACAGGAAGTTGGATTCTGTCTCGAAGGTGTGAATCAGCAGAGAACGCATAGTTAGGAAAAATAATCCCAAATCTGTCGCCGTGTATTACTGCCTCTGCAGAGAGCTCGCAGCAGCAGCTCACGGATTATTAATAATTAGCTCAGGCAGCAACATCACTCAGTCCTCATCGTTTAAAGGTGCAATATGTAGTTCTCAGGTCAATTTTAAACTCAGAGAAGTAAAAAAAAAATTACACAGTATACAAAAAAAACAACCAACAAACAAGCAAACAGAAAGCCCTGTACTGTCCAAAAGGCAGGCTCTGCTGATGCAAGTGATTGTTTGTCAAAACTACGTAGTGCACCTTTAATGGTTAAATATGCCAGGACTCATCATGGCTTGTACATTAAAGTATTTAAATACATAACTCTCATGTACCACTGCTGTCAGGTGTGATCCTTCATTTGACTGTTTAAATATTTGTTGTAGATAGATATAGATATGAAATGACATGATATGATTCTGTGCTGCCTTCAGGTGCTGTTGGAAATATCAGCATTAGGATCTGAGTGCACCTGTTCCCTTTACAGAATTATTATTATTACATTCCAGTCTTCAGTTTGTGTGTGTTGATTCATCTTCTGATCACTGCATATTATCTAGTGTAATAAAATATGATCAAATTGTCTCCGTGCAGAAACAGGCGTGTAAAAGGAACTTGAAGTGAGAAGGTAATGGAGTCTTTGTAACCCGCAGGATGATAAATAAAATCTCGGTTATATGTCTAATAATATGTCGCTCTACATGCGTCGCCACGTGGAGGCAGAGCGCCGCCGCTCAGGGACACGTTTCCACGGCTTTTTTTTTTTTTTTTTTTTTTTTTTTAATCCCAGTCTGTCGCTGATCTGAGCTCCAACCTCCGCCGCTCCACCAGCTCAAACTAAATCCCAGAATTCCTCTCTGCCGTCGTCTGTTTATCGCCGGGCTGCCAGCTGAGGGGGCGGCCCATCAAAAAGGAGCAGTTCAAAGCTTTTTAACGTCCTTTGATGACTCCTCGTTTCGATAAATCCCCGCGGAGCAGATCGCTGCTTAAACCCCCGAGCCGCCGGTCTCATTAGCGCCAAACTGGGATCCTGATAAGACGAGGCGGCGGCTCCTCAGTCTGTCACAAACTCGCCGCTCGGCTTCTGGGTCAGCCGGGAAGACCGCCAAGCCGCCGCCAAGCCGCCGCCGCCGCCGAGCCACAGCCAGCACCCTCTCACCTGGACGGTTCAATAAAGGTTTGGGGGGAAAAACAGGGAGGAAGAAAATCCTCTCCATCTGCAAGTCAGCCCTGACACACACACACACACACACACACACACACACAGAGGTCAAAGGTCACTGTCACTGCCGTCTGACACGATGTGGAAGAAATCCTCCTGTGATTCTAAACGGGAAGCAATGATGCCGCAGAAACAGGCGGCGAGGAACGCACAGAAAATGTATGGCTGAGCGGGGTGAACTCCATTACCCAGAAGCCCCGTGTGGTGATGTCGCCACGCCGACGGCGGCAGGTTTACAGTGAAATTTGGACCAGAAGGGGTTTTATTTTCTGTCTGGGACAGATGGTCACATGACTCTGTGTCTCCTGCTGACAGGACATAACTCTCCACACCAGCAGGGGGCGCCAGTCTCAAACCGCCTGTCTGCCTCCACCGACCAATCAGCTCGCAGTTTCCATCGGCATCGTGAGAAGTTTGAGGGCTGGTCCACAGGGAAACCACAGGCTGATGCTTTTTTCCTCCGTCCTCCTCCGGCTCCACCGCCTCGCCGCCGCCGTCTGACAGCTCCTCAAATCTGCTGAGTAATGTTTTGATCAGCAGAATAAAATCTGATCTGTGTAAACATGACTGTGTTTTTCACTTCTGCTTCTTCTCGGCACATGTTCAGGCTCAGCGTCGTCTCCTGGGGGACTGAAACCTTGAAACAGCTGAAAGAAAAAAAGTTTTCCAAAGTGTGAATCTTTATTCAGCTCTACCAACTTTACACTTTACACAACGAGCGCAAGTGCGAGTCCTCGATCTCCCCAAAAATCATTTTTTAGAACAACACAGAGTTTCAACCGTGTGAAGCTTATTTTACAGACCGATCCCACACCTGTGGCGGCCCACCTGAGCGCCACCTGCAGGCCGCCCTGTGTCTCGGTGTGTGTCCACCTGCAGGCCGCCCTGTGTCTCGGTGTGTGTCCACCTGCAGGCCGCCCTGTGTCTCGGTGTGTGTCCACCTGCAGGCCGCCCTGTGTCTCGGTGTGTGTCCACCTGCAGGCCGCCCTGTGTCTCGGTGTGTGTCCACCTGCGGGACGTCCTGTGTCTCGGTGTGTGTCCACCTGCAGGCCGCCCTGTGTCTCGGTGTGTGTCCACCTGCAGGACGCAGCTCGTCTCCTTGGCCTGGGAGGTGAGACCTCACCTGGACTTTCCTGCAGCTGGACCAAGAACCGGCTCAGCCTGCTCGCTGCTCGGGCCCCGGGACCCGGCTTGAGCCACTTCCTGTGAAGCAAAACTTGTGCTCATGGACAGAAACAGGCCCTGCGTTCCAAATCGCATACTTATACTTTTTACTTTTAGTATGGGAGGAAGTTTGGGGGCGGGACGCGGTGCGGGGAGGGATCACTCACAAAACCACTGACCCGTCAGGATCTCAGTTCGGGAGAGAGACACTTTTATTTTGAAGGGACAGGTGGATGAGAGAGGATGTTTACAGATTTGTGAAGTTTTATTGATTGAAGTTTTAATTTGCAGCCGCTGGAGCAGGATGATGATGTCACTGTTTGACAGGAAGTGGAGGTCATGTGACGTCACTTCATGGGGCTTTAAATTTGTGTCCTTATGCAAAAAAACAACAACAAACAAACATAAAAACAGCAAATGCACTTTGAAGCAGCCAGAAGAGCATACACACACTCACACACACACACACACACACACACACAGTTAATAAAGACACCAGGCCCATGACAAACGACATTACAAAGTTACATTTGGAGTGTATTTATTTATAATAATAATAATAATAATCATAATAATAATAATAATAATGATGCAATGTAACCATCAGGGGAGTCAGTCCAACTGATCTGTCTATTGCGGAGAATAATCACAGTTATAAAAATATTTTTCTCTCACATGTCAACAAAGTTTCATTTGTGGGCGTTTTTTTTTTTAAAATTTGTTTTGTTTTGTTTTTTTAATTTTTAATTTTTGATCGTTTATTTTCGATCCCCGGACGTTGAGCAGTAACAGCTGAGACGGGCGAGCGGAGCCATGTTTTTCCACTGCAGACGCTCCGGCGGCGCGGGAGAACCTCAGCAACACAACCAGAGGTGTGTGTGTGTGTGTGTGTGACGAGCAGCACACACACACACACACACACACACACACACACACACACACACACACACACACACACAGTAAATCCAGTTTTTTTAATAACTTGTGCAGACTTCTGGTGATTGTTTCTCCTGTTGCTGAAGAGGCTTTGTGGTCGGTCTGTCCTGCAACTAATGATGATTTTTATTGTTGATTAATCACATCTTCTTCTTCTCTTTTTAAACAATTCAGTGAATAAAATGCAGAATCCAGAGTGACATCATCAGAAGTCTTCCTCAGTCTGACCAGCAGCCAAAAAAACCCCCAACAAATATTAATTTGCTGAACAGAGGAAGACAGCTAAACAGCCTGCAGGTCAGTGTTGTGTCCAGCGGGGGCAGCACTGAGCTAAACAGCCTGCAGGTCAGTGTTGTGTCCAGCGGGGGCAGCACTGAGCTAAACAGCCTGCAGGTCAGTGTTGTGTCCAGCGGGGGCAGCACTGAGCTAAACAGCCTGCAGGTCCGTGTTGTGTCCAGCGGGGGCAGCACTGAGCTAAACAGCCTGCAGGTCAGTGTTGTGTCCAGCGGGGGCAGCACTGAGCTAAACAGACTCCTGACCTCACAGGCCCCTCACGCCTCATTTCCGCACAGATTAATGAAGCGCTCTCTCAAAAACTTTTAATCTGGAGCACAATTGGCTGGATTATGAAATAAAATTATTCCTGCAGGATCAAAACGTTCTCGTAGATTTTGACCCAGTTTTTCACAACATGGTCAGACTGGATTCTGCTGATCCGGATCAGGATTAACAAATTTGGATTTTGCAGGGCTTTCAGGATCCTGCTGTGCCTAATCTAATCTGCTAATGAAGAGAAAACATGAATGAAACCTTCAGGAGAGAGCTTTTATTTTCCACTTATTCGTTCAGGCAGCATAAAAACAGCTTCTTTCCTTTTCTGTTAAAATAAATTAAAACGGTGAGTGTGTTAAACCAGGTTCCTGTGTTTCTCAGGGTTTCGGCTCATTTGGTCTTAAATTTATCCGGATGGACCAACTCCTCAGGAAGGGAAACCTGGTCATCTTATTTTGAAATGACCTGATTTTCTGCTGGAGAAGGGTGCTGTTCCCCCACAGGAACCACAGCTGAGGTTCTCCAAAGCGACGCTGAGGGGGCGGCCCATCAAAAAGGAGCAGTTCAAAGCTTTTTAACGTCCTTTGATGACTCCTCGTTTCGATAAATCCCCGCGGAGCAGATCGCTGCTTAAACCCCCGAGCCGCCGGTCTCATTAGCGCCAAACTGGGATCCTGATAAGACGAGGCGGCGGCTCCTCAGTCTGTCACAAACTCGCCGCTCGGCTTCTGGGTCAGCCGGGAAGACCGCCAAGCCGCCGCCAAGCCGCCGCCGCCGCCGAGCCACAGCCAGCACCCTCTCACCTGGACGGTTCAATAAAGGTTTGGGGGGAAAAACAGGGAGGAAGAAAATCCTCTCCATCTGCAAGTCAGCCCTGACACACACACACACACACACACACACACACACAGAGGTCAAAGGTCACTGTCACTGCCGTCTGACACGATGTGGAAGAAATCCTCCTGTGATTCTAAACGGGAAGCAATGATGCCGCAGAAACAGGCGGCGAGGAACGCACAGAAAATGTATGGCTGAGCGGGGTGAACTCCATTACCCAGAAGCCCCGTGTGGTGATGTCGCCACGCCGACGGCGGCAGGTTTACAGTGAAATTTGGACCAGAAGGGGTTTTATTTTCTGTCTGGGACAGATGGTCACATGACTCTGTGTCTCCTGCTGACAGGACATAACTCTCCACACCAGCAGGGGGCGCCAGTCTCAAACCGCCTGTCTGCCTCCACCGACCAATCAGCTCGCAGTTTCCATCGGCATCGTGAGAAGTTTGAGGGCTGGTCCACAGGGAAACCACAGGCTGATGCTTTTTTCCTCCGTCCTCCTCCGGCTCCACCGCCTCGCCGCCGCCGTCTGACAGCTCCTCAAATCTGCTGAGTAATGTTTTGATCAGCAGAATAAAATCTGATCTGTGTAAACATGACTGTGTTTTTCACTTCTGCTTCTTCTCGGCACATGTTCAGGCTCAGCGTCGTCTCCTGGGGGACTGAAACCTTGAAACAGCTGAAAGAAAAAAAGTTTTCCAAAGTGTGAATCTTTATTCAGCTCTACCAACTTTACACTTTACACAACGAGCGCAAGTGCGAGTCCTCGATCTCCCCAAAAATCATTTTTTAGAACAACACAGAGTTTCAACCGTGTGAAGCTTATTTTACAGACCGATCCCACACCTGTGGCGGCCCACCTGAGCGCCACCTGCAGGCCGCCCTGTGTCTCGGTGTGTGTCCACCTGCAGGCCGCCCTGTGTCTCGGTGTGTGTCCACCTGCAGGCCGCCCTGTGTCTCGGTGTGTGTCCACCTGCAGGCCGCCCTGTGTCTCGGTGTGTGTCCACCTGCAGGCCGCCCTGTGTCTCGGTGTGTGTCCACCTGCGGGACGTCCTGTGTCTCGGTGTGTGTCCACCTGCAGGCCGCCCTGTGTCTCGGTGTGTGTCCACCTGCAGGACGCAGCTCGTCTCCTTGGCCTGGGAGGTGAGACCTCACCTGGACTTTCCTGCAGCTGGACCAAGAACCGGCTCAGCCTGCTCGCTGCTCGGGCCCCGGGACCCGGCTTGAGCCACTTCCTGTGAAGCAAAACTTGTGCTCATGGACAGAAACAGGCCCTGCGTTCCAAATCGCATACTTATACTTTTTACTTTTAGTATGTACTGCAGCTGCCCGTACAAAGTGTGTAGTTTAGTATGAAATATGCATGCTAATTCTTTTTCCTTACTAAACAGTCTGGCAGTGTGAGGACGGGAACGCAGGGTCAAGTCCCCATGAGGTGGACTTCCTTGATCTGATGTATTTCCTGTGGAAACAGGAAGTTTGGGGGCGGGACGCGGTGCGGGGAGGGATCACTCACAAAACCACTGACCCGTCAGGATCTCAGTTCGGGAGAGAGACACTTTTATTTTGAAGGGACAGGTGGATGAGAGAGGATGTTTACAGATTTGTGAAGTTTTATTGATTGAAGTTTTAATTTGCAGCCGCTGGAGCAGGATGATGATGTCACTGTTTGACAGGAAGTGGAGGTCATGTGACGTCACTTCATGGGGCTTTAAATTTGTGTCCTTATGCAAAAAAACAACAACAAACAAACATAAAAACAGCAAATGCACTTTGAAGCAGCCAGAAGAGCATACACACACTCACACACACACACACACACACACACACAGTTAATAAAGACACCAGGCCCATGACAAACGACATTACAAAGTTACATTTGGAGTGTATTTATTTATAATAATAATAATAATAATCATAATAATAATAATAATAATGATGCAATGTAACCATCAGGGGAGTCAGTCCAACTGATCTGTCTATTGCGGAGAATAATCACAGTTATAAAAATATTTTTCTCTCACATGTCAACAAAGTTTCATTTGTGGGCGTTTTTTTTTTAAAATTTGTTTTGTTTTGTTTTTTTAATTTTTAATTTTTGATCGTTTATTTTCGATCCCCGGACGTTGAGCAGTAACAGCTGAGACGGGCGAGCGGAGCCATGTTTTTCCACTGCAGACGCTCCGGCGGCGCGGGAGAACCTCAGCAACACAACCAGAGGTGTGTGTGTGTGTGTGTGTGACGAGCAGCACACACACACACACACACACACACACACACACACACACACACACACACACACACAGTAAATCCAGTTTTTTTAATAACTTGTGCAGACTTCTGGTGATTGTTTCTCCTGTTGCTGAAGAGGCTTTGTGGTCGGTCTGTCCTGCAACTAATGATGATTTTTATTGTTGATTAATCACATCTTCTTCTTCTCTTTTTAAACAATTCAGTGAATAAAATGCAGAATCCAGAGTGACATCATCAGAAGTCTTCCTCAGTCTGACCAGCAGCCAAAAAAACCCCCAACAAATATTAATTTGCTGAACAGAGGAAGACAGCTAAACAGCCTGCAGGTCAGTGTTGTGTCCAGCGGGGGCAGCACTGAGCTAAACAGCCTGCAGGTCAGTGTTGTGTCCAGCGGGGGCAGCACTGAGCTAAACAGCCTGCAGGTCAGTGTTGTGTCCAGCGGGGGCAGCACTGAGCTAAACAGCCTGCAGGTCCGTGTTGTGTCCAGCGGGGGCAGCACTGAGCTAAACAGCCTGCAGGTCAGTGTTGTGTCCAGCGGGGGCAGCACTGAGCTAAACAGACTCCTGACCTCACAGGCCCCTCACGCCTCATTTCCGCACAGATTAATGAAGCGCTCTCTCAAAAACTTTTAATCTGGAGCACAATTGGCTGGGTTATGAAATAAAATTATTCCTGCAGGATCAAAACGTTCTCGTAGATTTTGACCCAGTTTTTCACAACATGGTCAGACTGGATTCTGCTGATCCGGATCAGGATTAACAAATTTGGATTTTGCAGGGCTTTCAGGATCCTGCTGTGCCTAATCTAATCTGCTAATGAAGAGAAAACATGAATGAAACCTTCAGGAGAGAGCTTTTATTTTCCACTTATTCGTTCAGGCAGCATAAAAACAGCTTCTTTCCTTTTCTGTTAAAATAAATTAAAACGGTGAGTGTGTTAAACCAGGTTCCTGTGTTTCTCAGGGTTTCGGCTCATTTGGTCTTAAATTTATCCGGATGGACCAACTCCTCAGGAAGGGAAACCTGGTCATCTTATTTTGAAATGACCTGATTTTCTGCTGGAGAAGGGTGCTGTTCCCCCACAGGAACCACAGCTGAGGTTCTCCAAAGCGACGCTGCGTTCACGTCACGTCGATTTATCGTAAAACACAACCACCAGATGTTGGAGACGCACATCCGCCCCCTGGTGGTGACCACGGGTTGCACACGAGCGATTTTATTTTGAAGCACAGGAAGTGAACACGGCAGTGGATCCTCGGGGCTGACCTCCAAACCTTTTCATGGAAAATGTAAACACACAGCGCCCCGGCTGCGATTCGTATTTTGACGTTTATCTGAGCTGAACTTGGTGTACAGTTTGTGTCTGAATTATTTTAATCCCTGATGTCGACACCCACAGGATTAACCCCCTCGGAGACAGGAAAGTGGATCAAATCAAAGACTGTCCTTTAAAAATCACTTTCTCACTAAGAAAACAAACTCTACTCATGAAAACGTCTGCACACAGTTCATCTTTTCAAACCAGTTTAAAAAATCATGTCAGCACCTGCACGTTGTGGAAATAAGAGATTATCTCAGCGTCCGCAGATTAGGGAGCGACTGGATTGTGATTACGGGCTCGGCGGCAGTGACGCAGGACGAGTTCTGAAACCATGAGGGACCGAGAGACTTCTGCTAGCTCGCATCAGCAAAGCAGGCCACTAGAGGGCGCTGCACTTTAAAACTTTAGACCTTTATGAATATTAATGAGGTCGTGAATATTAATGAGTGAGCCAGTCTGAAGCAGCTGAATCAGATGTTCAAGTCAAACTAACTGAGCAGGTTAAGGAAATAAAGGAAAAATAAAATCAAATCAAATCAAATCAAATAAAATGGGAAACACCAGATGAATGGCGGAGGCGTTCAGTGGTCACATGACCTCAGACCTTTCACGAGTCCCTCATCATCAATCCAAGAAAATCGTCCTGCGGTTTTTCCTTTTCCGACGTGACGTGAACGCAGCACGAAGCGAACGACAAGGAAGGTGACGTCAACGTGACGGCGGCGTGACGTCAACGTGACGACAGCGTGACGGCGGCGTGACGTCAACGTGACGGCGGTGCGACGGCGACGTGACGTCAACGTGACGGCGGTGTGACGTCAACGTGACGACAGCGTGACGACAGCGTGACGGCGGCGTGACGGAGAAACGCCAAACACACACCGAACAGAGCGAAGCCTAACCGTCTGCTGCAGCGGAAAAACACACAGAGACTCTGAGAAAACCAACAAAACATCAACCAGAAATGATATTTATCTGGGCGAGCGAGGTTTATGACTCAGAGAGAGAGAGAGAGAGAGAGAGAGAGAGAGAGAGAGAGGGAGAGAGAGAGAGAGAGGGAGAGAGAGAAAATGCTGAAACAGCGAGGGAGAAAAAGGAAGATCATCGTTTTGAAATGAAACTGTGAGTGTGTGTGTGTGTGTGTGTGTGTGTCTGTGAGTGTGTGTGTGTGTGTGTGTGTGTCGTTGAGCTGAAATGAAGGATTTTTTTCCCACCAATCAAACGCCACACTGCTGTTCTTTTTTTCCCCAGAACTGTAGATTTTATTAACCCTTTATTTTTACTGTAATATTTTTAATTTATCAAGGGGATTTTTTTTGTTTTGACTATTTTTGTGGCAAAACTCTGATAATTTTCCTGTAATGTATTTATTTATTTATTCATTTTAAAAAATGTATTACAAATGTTTACTTGTTACTAGTTTTTGCTGAGTTTTGGGTCATTTTGCTCGTTTGTCTTTATGCCGATTCTTGGAGGAAATCGGGTGAACTCGCTCATTTTTCAAAGGGCTAAAAGTCAAAAACAGCTTTTTTTAAATGTATTTTTTGTTTTGTGCCGGCGGGGGTCCTGAGACTCCCCCTGCATGTAAACACCATCCCAGTTAAGAAAAACCTCCGTCTCCTGTTTGTTTTTCCTGCTGACAGCAGAAACATGAAGCAGGAAGCGGAGGGAGGTGGAAGTCTGTTCTCCCAGCTCGCCGTGAACGCCTCCACTCGATTAGCTTGAATCCACTTTTGTCTTTTTTGTGCTTTTTTTTTTAAAGAATGGTCTCTGCGCTCTGATAGAAACGTTTTCCTCGCCCGGCTGATTCGTATCAAACGTGTTTGCTCTGAAAACCCCGAAAGCTCCTCCCACAGCTTGGAAAATAAAACGTTTACGTCCCACAATGTTCTCCAATCTGTCCAATTTTCTTTAAATATTTTCTCCACAAAAACTGTGAAATAAAAACAGAGAAACCAGGGAAACTTGAACTAAAAATCCCCCCCTCCCTCCCCACCCGGTCTATGAAAACCACCAAAGCAAAGAGGATCAACAGAAACCCTGTGTGGGAACGTGTCACGGTTCCCCTCTGACTGCATGAGATCATAGGAACAATAGAAGATTTGTCTTTACAATACATTTTCTCTTCTTCTTCTCCAAAAGCGTCTCATGACGGGACAGGCGGCCTCCTCCGCCTCTGCAAAATTATTATTTTGAAATACTAAAACTGTCCTGCGAGATCAAATACTCTCATCCCATTGGCTCTTGCTGACGAGCCTCTGGGTTGAAATCGTCCAATAGGAAGAGCTTCCTTCCTGAGCGGTCTGTTTTTTTTTTTTTTTTTTGTTTGTTTTGTTTTAACATCCAGTTTCCCGACTGGCCTCTCTCAGGTCCTCGGATGTGATTGCATGAGTCCCGGAGAGGAAGTCCAGCGAGAGGAAGTTTGGAAAAGCTTCCTGTGTCTCGCCGTTCGAGTCTGTTCAGAGTCCGTGGCTTCTGGCGCTCCTCCTCGCCTCCTCGGCCACCCGACATGGCTTCCGGTTTCCCAGCATCCTCCTCTCCGCCGCAGTCCGACATGGCGTCGTGTGCGTGGAGGCCGGCGGCGTGCTCGCCTGTGAAACACCCGTCCTGAAAATATACATCTGTCAACACGAGTCCCTCTGAAAGAAAAACGTCTAACAAACAGATTCTCTGCATAATCTGACAGGAGGGGCGGCGAGGCCGGCCCCGCCCCGCTCGTTAAGCCCCGCCCGCCGGGACGTTGAACGAAGTCCGACCCTTTCCGTCTCGTCCCCGCCGGACAGCCGGGACGGGAGCGCCCCCCCGTGGCGGCGCCTCGGCCCGGCGAGCTTCTCTTTCAGTCTGAAGGCACTTGATGTCATGGCAGAGGTTCGCCTGGTCCGCCGCGCAGACCGAGGTCGAAACAGGATGTGAGAGTATTTTAAAAATACTGATCGCTCTGTCGGCCCGTCCACGGCGAAACGTCCCCAAAAAAACCAACGACCACCCAAAAACACGAGGGCCGCTTCTCCGTCCAGCAGGCGGGTACAGTACCTGTGATTCATGAGGGGAGGGGCATGGAGGGGGGAGGGGGAGGAGGAGGGAGTATGGGGGGTGGGTGAGGTTGGGACGGGGTGGAGGGGTGCTGGAGGGTGGGGGGGGGGTCAGGAGAGTTGACATTCAAGATTTTATTTCCTCTTTTCTCGATCGAAGCTCCGTGTGGTTTCAGTAGAAGGTCACAGCGACGAGGCTGATTGGCCCAGACGGTTTAACCCTCAACCAATCAGACGCAGCTTTGACTTAAAGTGACAGACGAGGCCCGGCTGAGGTCTGAGGCTCTGCTCGCGCGATGAAGACGTCAGGCTGCGAGCTACATTTGGGGCGCCAGCGTCTAAAAGTGAAGAAAAGCGACGACGCGCTTCACTGCCTTTCCTGCTTTCAGGCCCATCAGATGTTAAACTGACGCCGTAAAATCCTGGTTTCTGCGAACGCCTCACTTTGGTCGATCTCTGCACTGCAAAAACGCAAAATCTTACCAAGATTATTTGTCTTATTTCAAGTCAAAAATGTCTTATTCCTAGTCAAAAAATCTCATTACACTTAAAATAAGACATGATCACCTCAGAAGTAACTTGTTTTTCGACAATTGTCTCTTGTTTCAAGTGAAAATTTGCTTGTTTCATTGGCAAAATTTGTTTCTTGTTTCTAGCTAATTTTCACTTATTTCAAGTGAATTTTCACTTTTTCCACTGGCAAATTTTGCCAATGAAACAAGCAAATTTTCACTTGAAACAAGAGACAATTGTCTAAAAACAAGTTACTTCTGAGGTGATCATGTCTTATTTTAAGTGTAATGAGATATTTTGACTAGGAATAAGACATTTTGACTTGAAATAAGACAAATAATCTTGGTAAGATTTTAGAGTTTTTGCAGTGTGTTTGACTTTTCGAGCTCCTTCATCACACGGTGTCCTTTGTGGACGGTTTGTCCCGGGTCTGAAGACTCGGACCAGGATCCTTTAGCAGCATCGATGCGCTGATCTGAATTCAGTGTAAACAAACCGCAGACGGACAGGAGGGGATTATGAAAGATTATTATTCAAACTCGTGTTAAATGAGATCATTTCTGATGGATGTTTGGGCAGCAGGGCTCCACTTTCTTTAGACCAGAGCTCAAATTAGGCAAAACACGGACCCAAATAACATCAATGTGAAAAGCGAGGTTGAGAGTGCAAAACCCTGACCCGAACCCATGTGCACATTTTAGGATTTTTCATGACGCAAAATCAGAGATGAAACCATCAGCCTCCTGTCATTTAACATCGTTCACGTTCAGATTCACTCATCTTTTACCGAGAGAACAACAAAGGCAGATAGAGAGATGGATGGATGGATGGATGGATGGATGGATGGATGGATGGATGGATGGATGGATGGTGTTAGTGAGTAAATGATGGCTGGCCTCTGCTCTCTGCTGCAGACTGGATGGATGAACAGCAGCCATCACGCTTAATAAAGCCCGACAGCACCCAGAGGAGACAGAGGGCAATAAACCCTCATCACTCTCTCCCAGTAATAACAAAGACTGTGTGGGCGAGAGAGAAAGAGAGAGACAGAGAGAGAGAGAGAGAGAGAGAGACAGAGAGAGAGAGAGACAGACAGAGAGACAGACAGGTTAAACTGTGTCACTGATCGACAGTAAAGATGAATATTGATGCCGGTGTCTCTCTGCCTTTATTGAATCTCAATCTGAGCGCTGAAATCTCAATTCTCTTTGGAATATTTTGATTTTTTTTTTAAATTCCCACTCCTCCACTAAGAGTTCATGGACTCCGTGTTCGGCTTTGAAGACGTGTGATGGCGGCGGTGCTGCTGGGCCACGCCAACACTGACGCAGGTCTTTGACTCACGTGAGCTGCCTGCTTACATCACCGTGTCCCGATTCAGGCTCCGCCCCCTTCAAAGGACGCGGTCTTCAGAGGACGGCGGCGGGCGAACGTCGACTGAGGATCCCCCCCGCATCCTCTGGGATTCTCATGAGGTCAAACATGCACGCAACCAAAATTTCAAAGCTGCTAATCATCATTATAATCAATTAGCCTACTTTACTTAATTTCCAGTTACTTTCAAGGTTTAGGGTGTTTAAAGGAAATACGACATGAAGTACTGATTTCATTTTGCATAAATAATTATTATGAATGCCGTTCTCACTTTCCGTTTCACTTGCTGCTGCTGCAGTTTCCAACACGCCCGGCGTGGAAGGTGCATGTTGGGATTCGGAGGACAGAAGGCTGCAGACCCGGGCGGCGTTCGCTCGGAGGACGCCGCGGACCGGGACTGTCGACCGCCAAGCGACTACGATGAGCCGTGGTCTTCAAATGTGACCATGAAACATGAGGGAGGCGGCCCCTGAGCCGGGACACGTGTCCAGCAGCTGTGGTCGCGGCCACATCGTGTTTAATCTACAGCTCGAACCCTGAAGCGACACCTGGAGACGGGAGGACCGGACAAACCGCCTCGTCTCCGGAAGTGTCCGGCGGCGCTCGTCACTGTGACCCGGCGACTTTCTGAGTCGGCCATTTTGCCTGGGAGTCTCTGTGGTTTCTCCTGCCCCCCCAAACCCCCCACTCTGAATAAATCTTTGGTAGTCGGGGTGGGGGAGGGCGGGGGAGGAGGGGTAAGTGAATGTGAAGGGGGGGTAAGAAAGACTGCGAGTCAAAGGTCGTGGCATTCCAGGAAGGAGGAGGGTCACCTCCGACGGCCAATCAGAGCCAGAGTCAGGGTGATGCACAGCTGCCATATATGGGGCGACGTGGGCGGGGCAAGAGACCTTAGATCTGTGTGAGGAGGAGGGGGGGTGGGGGGGTGAAATAGAGACAGACATATAGAGAAACAGTGAGAATTAAATCTGAATTCCAAGCAGCATGACTTTCTCCAGTCAGACAGAGTCTTTCTGTTCAAACCAGCTGCTGTTTGATGAATCAATCAAAAAAATCCTACGTTAATTTTTAACCAAACATTTAGAACTATATGACCATTTTATGATCTGCCGGGGAGTAACGACGGATCCATTAAACCACTATTAGTTTTAAACCCAAACCATTTTCTGTGTCATTAAGTGCGACAGCAGCTGTTCAGTCAGATTAAAACAAATGCAGAGTGACTGTGACGGGTCCAGAGGAGCGACATGTCAGAGTCACGTACACACACACTGTCTCTGCTGACTGATGTGCCAATGTGGAGACTCAAGCTAATCTGTAGAGTCCGCTGTGTGTTGTATGTGAACAGATGCACACAAATACCATTAAACAAACAGTAATAGTGTGACTTCAGCGCTGTAAAGTTTTGGGCAGATGGAAACTGGCTGAATGAACACAACACAACACTTACAAGACCTTTCCAAAATATTAATGCACTCAGAATAAGTTCTTTGGAAAGTCAAATATTGCCCCTTTTGTTGTAGAAACCAAAGTATGCTATACTGACACAGGGCTTCACAGCTACTGGAACCACAGAAACCTGTGACCCTCCGTACACCTGGTGGTAACATGCATGTCAGGTGAGCAGAGAGCAACCGACGTGCAGGACAGACTGAGATCCAGCCAGCCAAAGCACGTCTGCAGCAGAGTTATCTCACCCTGAGAACGGGACTCCGGAGGGTCCCACCGGGTTCACATTTGGTTGGAGAACTGGACTCTGAAGGCAATCAGGATAACTTGCGAGCACATTGAAAAGCAAAATGCAGATGCATCTCCAATCAACAGGCAGCTAAATTAATGGAAACACACTTTTGGATCTCAGCGTGGGCACAGGAGATGTGTATTAATGGAGGAGTAAATGTAATCTGGTTAAATCAAGTCAAAGATACCGCCTGGATACGAGACGCATGTTACCACCGGGTGCTAAGAGGGTCTGATAAACCGATGTGGAACTACTCACTGTTGGGCGGGGGGTCTTTACATTCCCTTCCTCGATGGTGACGTCATCGATGGCGATGTCTCCCTCGATGCCGGCACCCCGAACTCCCTCAATCACCATCTGCCACGAAGAGGACGGACAGAAATCAGAAAGTTAACAGCCGGACCAGCAGAGGTGCAACTTGGCGGTTTCCTGTCTGAACTGACTGTTTTTGAAATGACTGACAGAGCGATCCACCAATCCGTGCTTAGGATCCGTCTGTAGGGCGTGCTGCCTCCAACAGCCACACAGAAGACTGGACTCCAGCTCTTTCTGCAGTGGTTAGACTGTTTTTTAAGACATAAGATGGTAAAAATCTGTTGCTGGAGCTGCTGAAGCAGACTGATATTGAGGGGAGCGTCCATCCATCCCAGTTTGTTGGCAACAGTAACTAACGGGGGCGGAGTTAACAGAAATTGAAAATGATTAATTCCCCAGCCACTTCCACTGTTTTACAGTCAGGTAGAGCAGAATAAGGGTGGTGATATGCAGTTTGACTTACATGGAAACCGGTGCATGTTTTAAATTCAGTTTTTCCTGTTGCTATGTCAACAAGCCCTTACGGATCATTCCAGATGATGATGCAATCCCAGTTCATGATTTTCATCGGATGCAACTCCAAATTGCATGATTTTTTCTCATGCAATTTAATAAGGTAATGTACTAGTGTGTGCAACAGTATACTGTACTACATGTTAATAAAGAAACATTATTAATTATCACTTCATTGTTTGCCAGCTGCTAAAAAACAATTATTGACTTAAGTTTAATTAACTATGAATTTACCATTTGATGGTTATTATAAAGAATCACCATATTCTCTACTTGTTACTGTGGTTACTGAATTTGTGGTTCTGTTGGACACGAGTGAACAAATCCTGTTGTGGCCCTGCAGTGAGTTGCTCAGTAAATGATGTCAGAGCTGTGACCTGAGGCTGTTTGTTCCTCCGTGAAACTTTCTGAAGTCAAACCGGTAAACAAGTAACTCCAACATGGCCTGCAGTCGGCGAGCTGCGGCACAGCCGGCCGGCTTATTGCTCTGCCTTCTTTACTCTTATTTCAGAGCCGCTGTCATTTACCCAGGGAAGTCAAACACGGTTTCACTGTGATGAAAATAATTTTAGGCGTTTAATTTTCGCCTGACATTCTCACCCGTGGCTACAGAGGCCTGGGAAATATTACACACTTCAAAGGCCGTCTGTCTCTTTGAAATGTTCCTGTCTGTCTCTCTGTCTGTCTGTCTGATTACTTCAGACATGCAAGCCTTTCGCTGAGCACCTGAAGGTTTCCAAAGCACCTTGAACACCACACATTTACACATGCACAGCAGAGAGTGGGAGCAGAGACATTACTGCTGTGCTTCACCCTCTGAATAAACACACTGACATCCACTAAACATTCAAAACACAAATATTCAGTGCAGCAGTTCACAATTTTTCTTGAATTCTTGAACACGGCTGCAGATGTAAACTTCACTGTTTTTTCCCTCCTCAGGTTGATTTATGATGAGACTTTATTTGGCCCTGCATTAAAATGATTTTAAAGTTTAAAACGTAACTTTAATAAACCCATAGTCGCTTTGTTGCAGGTTTCATCCCCTCAGAAGTGCTTTGTTTTGTTTTTTCATACCTGTGTTCATTCTCATTTGAATAAAACCATCACTTTGATATCAAAATATTATAATGTGAGCTAAACTGTATTTGTATCAAACTGGCCAGGTTGGCTGACATCAGGTCGACAGAAAAGTGAGAATGGAATAAAGTTGTGGATTAAAGGTTGCACTCAATTCTCTGTTTGCCTTTTTTTTCTGCATGTCGCCGTGCAGGTCGGCCTGCCAGCAGTTCAGTCTGGGGGCGCATCTCCAGTTTTATTTGGCGGATTGCCTGGAAATTTGGTGAAAACAATCATGTTGTCGAGAGGATGAAGCCAGGCACCTCCAGCAGGCTCCTGTGTTTGAAATAAATCACTTTTTTCGTGGGTGATGGAGTGGTAAACCAACCAAATTGAGTTTTAACTGCCAGCCGGGTCAGAAGTCATGCATTTCAGGTATTACTCTTCCAAACAAAACCCTTGTGCTTGCCGATGTGTCCAAGTGATGTAAGCAGCACATGACCCGCCTGACTTCACCATTTAAAGAGGGAAGCTCTGCCTACCCGCCGCATTTTGAAAAATGGGTGTTGCAGGGGGCGTGGCCTGTACCTGGAAGGTTGTGGTTGGGTGGATGTTGACCTTGGCTTGCCTCCAGCGGTCTCCTTGGTTACCAGTCAGACTCCAGGCCGGCGTGTCGGTCACCGTCTGACCTTTCTGCCGCAGAAACACATTCAGAGCTCCTGCAGGACGCAAACACAGCGTTAGCATCGCTTCACTTCCTGTGGGGCCGCCCGAATAGCTACACTGCAACACGGGTGGGATCAAGTCATTGTTTTACAAGTCACAAGTGAGTCACCTGGCACTCAAGTCCCAAGTCAGATCAAAAGTCAAGTATAAGTTTCAAGACATATGGTAAGTCAAGTTCAAATCAGGTCACATGTCAAGTCACAAGTCATACGTCAAGTCCCGAGTCCAGTCATAGGTCAAGTCTCTAGTCGTAGGTCAAGTTCAAGTGAGGTCACAAATCAAGTGACAACTCAAGTTCCATTTCAAGTCCTAAGTCAGATCACAAGTCAAGTCACAATTCAAGAGCAATCAAGTCCTATGTCAAGTTATAAATCACATCTTAAGTCCAGGTATAAGTCAAGTCATAAGTCAAGTCAGAGGTCAGGTCATTGGTCTGATCGGAATCAAGCCATAAGTAAAGCCTAAAGTCTAGTCCCAAGTTAGTCTCAAGTCAAACCCTACGTTAAGTCATAAGTCAAGTCATAGGTCAAGATCCAGTTCAAGTCACAAGTCAAGTCATAAGTCCTAAGTCAAGTTCCAGTTCAGGACATAAGTCATAAATCAGGTCATAGGTCAAGTGCAATCTAGTCCTATGTCAAGTCAGAGGTCAAATCATAAGTCAAGTCCTGGGCAAGTCTCAGGTGAAGGCCCGGGTCAGGTCACAAGTTAAGCCATAAGTTATAAGTGATAAGTCAAGTCATAAATCAGGTCATAAATCAGGTCATAAGTTAGTTGCAAGTCAAATCCTACATCAAGTCATAAGTCAAGTGTAAGTCAAGCTTGATGAGTCAAGTCCCATGTCCAAAACGTTGAGGTCCCAAACAAGTCATAATCTGCTCTTTACTATTCTTAACTGAATAACTGAATATTTTCTTTCACCTAAACTCATTATCGAGACAGTAATGCGAGCCGACACAGGGGGGCGCTCTCACGTGCAGCGGTCTCTTACCGATGTGTTTTCCGTACATGTGGTAGTAGAAGGCGAAGCAGTAGGTGGGGTTGGCGGTGACGGTGCCGTAGCTGCTCTTGGAGCCGACGTTGAAGGTGGGCGTCAGCAGCCGGGCCTTGTCGCCCTCCAGCCGCGGCCGCGACGTCTCGATGTACATGTAGAAACCTGGGGTCAGAGGTCACAGGTCACAGGTCAGACAGCCAACCTTCACGATTCAATCAGTCTCATCTGCAGAGTTCAAATCGTGTTGTTTCCAGTGCAGTTTCACTTGTTTCAGGAATTTGTATAAATGTGTTGAAACAAGGCAGAATAATAACGCTGGTCAGCCACTAGGATCAAGAAAATGAAACGTTTTTTTTTTTTTTTTTTTAAGAAAATTAAGATTTTAACTCTGCAGATGAGACTACAGTGACTTGTTGACTAGTTGGTGTGTAACGCGTTGGTGTGGCCAAGTCCCCATGAAACAACATCACATGACCTCGACTTCCTGTCAAACACGGCGTCTGAAACAGTGACATCATCCTGCACTGGTGGCTGCAAATTCAAACTTCAGCCAATAAAACCTGTGTGAGGAACCAGCCCCGAAATAAAGAGGTTCTTCAACTGGTGATGGTTCAGTGTAGAACCAGAGAGCATTGTGAAGAACCATTTGAGAACCGGTGTTTTTCTGAGAGCTTCAGGCTGACAACACGACGCCCAGTGAAACAGGAAGTTGAGAAGTTCCTGTCTGCAGGGAGGGAACCTGAAGGAACCGGACAGGAACAGTGGAACCCGGGCGTTCACGACGCTCTCAGAGGAAGAGCCGAGAGATGACGGGCCGTTTTCCAGGAGGAAACGAGGGAGGAGGACGAGAGAGAGATGTAGTCATATATTTTATTTTTTTTCCACCTTTATTTAGCGGTGATGAAGCGCTCGGCCTCGTTCCTCCTCAGGTTCCGTTCAGCTGCAGCTCCTCTCGGCTC
>NC_044001.1:543817-553817 GCF_902150065.1 Myripristis murdjan | reverse complement strand
TTTTAAACCCAACTCCCTGGAGGTCCAACATTTTATCGATGGCAGGTTGCTTTTGACCAGAGCTCAGTTCGACCATTTTAAAGCTGTTTTTTATCAACATCTATGCCCCAACAGCTGGTGCAGAGAGGAAGCAGTTTTTATTGAAAGTAATTGATGTTTTAAATGGGTGTGCTGCGGAGGATTTTTTATTCTTGGGTGGGGATTTTAACTGTACGGAAGATGCGACATTAGATCGCAACCATGCAGAGCCTCATCCAGCCTCTCAGTGCGCCCTGAAGCAGCTGGTCCACACTCATGGCCTGGTGGACGTGTGGAGAAGGATGCACCCGGACTCCAGACAGTATACCTGGGCCCACTTCAGAGAGAGTAGGGTCTCCTCAGCCAGGCTAGATCGTATTTATTGTTTTAAACATCATTTTAATGTGTTTAAAAACTGTAGCATTGTACCAGCTGTTTTTACTGATCATTCTTTGCTTTTATGTAATGTTTTTATCAGAAATGTTAAACCTAAGAGCGCTTATTGGCATTTTAATTCTGTTTTAGTACATGATAAAAGTTTTAGAGAGGTCTTAAAATATTTCTGGGGTGTTTTTAGACAGAGGAAGGGTGATTTTAGTAGTCTTAGGCAGTGGTGGGACCATGGTAAGACTCAAATCCAACTCCTGTGTCAGCAGCACACTCTCAACGTCACCCGAGATATCACCAGATCTATGAGAGATCTAGAGACCGACATAGTGGATCTTGAGTCCACAGAAAATCGAGGCTGTATTGAAAGCCTCAAAGCAAAAAAAATGGCTTTAGCCAACCTGCTAAACGTTAAAGTACAGGGCGCACTGGTCAGATCCCGGCTCCAGACCATCAGGGAGATGGATGCCCCTTCTGGTTTTTTCTTCAGCCTGGAGAAAAAGAATGGACAGAGGAAGGTAATCCACACACTGCTATCTGACACGGGGCAGGAGATCACGGAACCAAGCCAGATACGAAAACGAGCTGTCGGTTTTTATAAGGAGCTCTACAAGAGCGAGCTGAAGGAGGAGCAGGAGCTCACAGAGGAGTTCTGTAAAGGACTACCTCAAGTCTCAGCAGAGACAAACGCACAGCTCGCAGCCCCGCTTCGGATGCAGGAGCTTCAGGCTGCACTGCAGGGCATGCAGGGCCAACGGGCCCCTGGCATCGATGGGCTCACCACTGAATTTTACAGAGCCTTCTGGGACATCGTAGGACAGGATGTCCTAGATGTTTTTAATGAGTGTCTGGCCTCTGGTTCCATGCCAGTGTCCTGCAGGAGAGCAGTGCTCACCCTGCTGCCAAAAAAGGGAACCTGCAGGACATCAAGAACTGGCGCCCCGTGTCATTGCTCTGTGTGGATTACAAGATTCTGTCCAAGGTCTTGGCCTCCAGGCTGGGGAGGGCTATGGAGGAGGTCATCCACCGGGACCAGACCTACTGTGTGCCCGGCAGGTCAATGGTGGATAATATCCACCTAATTCGGGACGTTTTGGATGTCTCTGGTTCTTTGGGGTTAGATACTGGTCTGATTTCCCTAGACCAGGAAAAGGCTTTTGACCGCGTTGAACACAGCTTCCTCTGGAGAGTAATGGAGAGGTTTGGGTTCAGCGCTGGCTTTATAGCTAAGATCAAGGTGTTGTACAGTGAAGTTGAGAGTGTGTTGAAGTTTAATGGAAGTCTGTGTGCACCTTTTAGAGTGCATAGAGGTGTCCGGCAGGGCTGCGCTCTGTCGGGGATGCTCTATGCACTCTCCCTGGAACCCCTCCTCAACAAGATACGCTCCAGCCTACAAGGTTTGTTTTTACCTGGTTTTAGTGGAAGCATGGTTTTATCGGCTTATGCAGATGACGTCATTGTCTTTATTAAAGATCAGAGTGATGCAGACCTTTTAACCAACATTGTGAGTGATTTTAGCGCAGCATCAGCAGCAAGGGTAAACTGGCAAAAAAGTGAAGCCCTTGCTGTTGGTGAATGGCGTGGCGGTCTCCCAGTTTTCTCCCAAGATCTAAGATGGATAAAAGATGGTTTTAAGTATCTAGGAATATATTTAGGAAAGCAAAACGTAGTGGAGAAAAACTGGGAGACCGTCACAGAGAAAATAGAAGGAAGATTATCTAAGTGGAAATGGTTACTTCCTCAAATGTCCATGAGGGGCAGAGTCTTGGTTTTAAACAACTTGGTAGCATCCCAACTGTGGCACCGACTAACCTGTGTAGACCCTCCCCCAAACTTACTAGCGAACATACAAAGAAAAATTGTTGACTTCTTTTGGGACGGTCTACACTGGGTGCCACAGGGGGTGCTGTTTTTAGCCAGAGAGGAGGGGGGACAGGGCCTCATCCACCTGGCCAGCCGGACTGTGACTTTTAGACTCCAGTTCATACAGAAATATCTGATAGGTCCAGCAGATCTTATGTGGAGAGATGTGGCCAGCTGCATCTTTAGGCGTGCCAACAACTTGAGGCTGGATAAAGCTCTGTTTTTAACTGATCCAAAATTTCTAGTTTTAAGTGGGCTACCTCCATTTTACCAAAGTGTTTTTAAATCTTGGAGCCTGTTTTCACACAGAAGGTGTTCCAAAGCTGAATCTCTGCACTGGTTACTGAACGAGCCACTTATCAACGGGGCCAGACTGGATGCAAGCTGCGACACAACGCCCGGTCTGACGGGGGCGCTGCTCCAGTCCAACATCCTGACCCTGAAACAGCTGGTGGATGCGGTGGGGCCGGCGCTGAGCGACGCCCAGGCCCTGGGCTCTCTGCTGGGGCTGAGGTCTATCCGGGTGGCACAAAGGACCCTGCAGCTGTGGACCCAAAGGCTCTCCGGGGAGGAAAAAAGGCTCCTCATAGAATATGCAGAGGAGAAGCGTGAGCCTAACGCCGCGGACACCTTCCCGGAGGTTTTCCTGAGCCCAGGGCTGGGGGAACTGACCGGCCCCCTACTGAGGGTCAACAACCCACAAAAACTGACCCTGCATAAAGCAGACAAGAAAACACTTTACACAAACTGTGTAAAAAACATCCACAAGGTCGGACTGAGCAACAGACCCTCCACTGTGTGGACACAGAGACTGGGACAAAATGGACTGAAACCACAGTGGAGGGTTTTTTACAAGCAACCCCTGGAAAAACGGACTGGTGACCTCCAGTGGAGAATTTTACATGGTGCTGTTACTACAAATGCTTTTATCTCTGTTCTTAATCCTGCTGTTTTAAGTAAATGTCCCTTTTGCGATCTCCGTGAGACTGTTTTCCACATGTTCGCTGAATGCAACAGGCTCGCAGAGATCTTTTCGGTTTTAACATTGGTTTTTAATCTTTTTAATGTACCTTTCACTGAGAAGGTTTTTATCATGGGAGCTGGTTACAACAAAACAAACAAAAACAAATGGCAGCTCCTAAATTTTATTTCAGGTGAAGCAAAAATGGCTATTTATTTGAGCAGAAGAAACAGGATTGAAAACAGAGAAGGGCAGAATGCAAAAAAGATGTGGCAAGCAAAACTAAGAGCCAGACTCGGGCTAGAGTTCAGGTTTTACAAACAGATGGGGGATTTGGAGGGTTTTAAAAAAGTATGGTGTTTTAAAGATATACTTTGCTCTGTTGAAGATGAAAACTTGCACCTTGCAAATTTTTTATGAAGTATCCTTTTTTTATCTAAGTGATTTTGCACAGAAGCACTTTATTCTGAAATCAGTGGATTGAAATGAGAAAGATGTAAATAAAGTCTTTTGTAAAAATCAAAATCTCTCTCTTTCTTTCTCAGTTCCTCCCCTCTTTCCCTCCATCCTGGTTTATCTTTCGTTGCTAAGCTGGAGGATCTGACAGGGTTCAGAAGTGGTGGAACGTTCAGGTCAGGGAGGAGGAACGTGGTGGAACCTCTTTGGGTTCTGGGTACAGAGAGCCTCAGAGCGATCCAGAGAAACTGACAGGTGTTCTTCCAGAGAAGTCTGGTTCTGGTTCTGGTTCTGTTTTTGGTGTTTTTTGGATTGTTTTGTTTTTCTGTTCCGCCTGAAGACTTTTTATAAAAATTGCTTCTATTTTCATCCTGTTGGCCGGTGTGTTTTAAAACAGGCTGAAAGAAAATCTAAATCAGATGGCAGCAAATCACACACACACACACACACAGAGCGCTGTGTGTGTGTGTGTGTGTGTGTGCTGCTGTCCGGCGTCTGTCTCCCGTCTCAACACGTGGAACTAAATCAGGAACCGGGTGGAACCGTGCGACTTCATCTCCCCGGAACAAAAAGGCACATTCCACCGTTTTGACAGGCGGCTTATACGCCCGCGGCCACGCCCACCTCGCCGCTCGGGACGGAACACGCTCTGTCAAACCTCCACGTGCCGTGGCGTCCTCTGGCGGCCATGTTGGACCCATCTGACTGACGTGGTGTTCAGCTCACGGAACGAGAACTGAGCAGAACCCACAGCGCACAGAATGAAACACCAATCAATCAATCAATCAATCAATCAATCAATCAACACACCTGTCACATAAAGTGCTCCACATAATAAACACACACACACACACACACACACACACACACACACACTCACACACACCACTGTAATGAATCCCTCAGTAGAACAGGAACCAGGGGAACATGACAGTGAATCTCATGTTTGAATGAGGATTAAAAACAAACTGAAACAGGAGAATAAAACGTGAAAAGGCTGAAACGTGAAAACAGCTCGAGGCCGCAGGAACATCAGCAAGTAGAACCATGACAACTAGAACCACTACAACGTGCGTGATAACAAAACTACTGCTGCTAGAACTGCTGGTTCTAGCAGCCATTAAGAAGAACTAGAACCACTCCTACAAGAACATAACAGCTAGAACCACTTCTTCAAGAACATAACAACTAGAACCACTTCTACAAGAACATAACAACTAGAACCACTCCTACAAGAACATAACAACTAGAACCACTTCTTCAAGAACATAACAACTAGAACCACTTCTACAAGAACATAACAACAAGAACATAACAACCAGAACCACTCCTACAAGAACATAACAACTAGAACCACTCCTACAAGAACATAACAACTAGAACCACTCCTACAAGAACATAACAACTAGAACCACTTCTACAAGAACATAACAACTAGAACCACTCCTACAAGAACATAACAACTAGAACCACTTCTTCAAGAACATAACAACTAGAACCACTTCTACAAGAACATAACAACAAGAACATAACCAGAACCACTCCTACAAGAACATAACAACTAGAACCACTCCTACAAGAACATAACAACTAGAACCACTCCTACAAGAACATAACAACTAGAACCACTCCTACAAGAACATAACAACTAGAACCACTCCTACAAGAACATAACAACTAGAACCACTTCTACAAGAACATAACAACAAGAACATAACAACTAGAACCACTCCTACAAGAACAGAACAACTAGAACCACTCCTACAAGAACATAACAACTAGAACCACTCCTACAAGAACAGAACAACTAGAACCACTTCTTCAAGAACATAAAAACTAGAACGATAGTTGACCAGAACCACTTTTACAAGAACATAACAACTAGAACCACTTCTACAAGAACATAACAACTAGAACCACTCCTCAAGAACATAACAACTAGAACCACATCTACTTCAGCTTGAAAGATAACAAATTATATCCAACTAGAACCATTTCTACTAGACTGAGAACAGCTGGAACGATAAAAAGCTGACACCACCTCCTGCTAGAACGGTGACCCTTTGGAACCCGTGCTGTTTGGTTCCAGTCTGCACACACACACCATTTTACAACAGGCCACAAGAACACATGTGGACTGCAGGCTTTGGGGCCCAAACTGCATGGGATTAGCAGAAGGTGGGCGTGTCTGCAAAGGGGAGAGAACCCATTTTCATTCACACAGCTGGAGGTCAGAGGTCAAGGGAGCCTGATTCCTCCTGATCTTTATTCTGTATTTAAAGTGCTTTTACTCTGAAAATCCCGATATGAGCGACAGTTTGTGAAAACTACTGAAATAAGTTTTCCGTGATCTCAGTAACTGGTTCCAGTTTGTGTGACTTTGCTCTGCGTTCCGTCGGCTGTGATGCGTTCAAATCCCTGCTGTTTGTTTGTTGGAGGATCACAATGGAAATAATCCCTGTGGCTCTTTGTCTTTCTGCTCTCATCATTGTTGTTTCTAAGTGGATTATTGTCTGCTGCTTTATGTCATGTTAGAAAGTGTCAGATGGATTCATTCACACCGTGTCCTGGGACTATTGTTTGTTCTGCGGCGACCCACTTTCCCGTGACGTTCTGTCTTCCAGACGCCGTTCCTCTCCCTCTGATCGCCGGAACCAAACCAAACCGAACGGCGGCGTCACTCAAACTGTTCTCGTTGAGTCAGCCGGGCCCGGCGCCGCCCGCTCGCCCGCGGGGAGCGCCAGCACCTCCTTTTCATTTTGTGCCGCTCATCACTTCCTGCTCGTGGGCGTCACGTCCACCGGGCGGATCTCAGCTCGAAGCCAAACTCTTCGATCCGGTCAGGACGCGTCCGAGTGATTAGCGCTGCCGCTCTGTTGTGTTTCACCGCACGCTGTCAGGTTTCCATTTCCTGCACTTTAATCTGCGTCTATACGTTGGCGCTCTCCCTCCCACTCGGACGGCGCCGCCGCCGCGGGCGACAGGACGGAACAGGAAAACACAGAAAAACACAAGAACACGAACGCACCGCGAGCAGGGAGGCAGGAGGAGGCTTAAAAGGCTGCTGAGGGACAGATCTGCTGCTAATGGAAGTGTGTGTGAGTGTGTGAGTGTGTGAGTGTGTGAGTGTGAGTGTGTGTGTGTGTGTGTGTGTGTGTGTGTGTGTGTGTGTGTAAAACATACACTGACAGCTTGATAGCTCTGAACCTCGGCGCTGGGTCAGTGGGGACGGTTTGGCTTTACCTCAGCACTTTGCTGCATCCTGTGTGTGTGTGTGTGTGTGTGTGTTTGTGTGTGTGTACCCTGCTTGGAGCCCGTGTGGTCGGCGCTCGGCCCCGTGTTGGGGGTGTACTTGGTGTCCCGGGTGGCGGCGCTGTGCCGCGTCCAGTCGAACTCGTCAGTTTTGTCCTGAGAGAACAAACACACCGCCTCGTCCTCGAAGCCGCACTGGAACTCCCCTGCACACACACACACGCACGCACACACACACACACACACACACACACACACACACACACACACAGTATTGTAGCACACAGTGAGGCTGTGTATGGAACTGAAATACTGCAGTAGTGTTGTGTACATGTAGTATTTTATATTTGCAGTACTGAGCTGAACGTCTAAAGGCCTGTTGGTGTGATTACTGCCATTACTGTGATGTTTAGTGTACTAATACTGCAGGGGTTTTCAAAGTGGGGTTTTGAGGCCCTCAGGGGGCCCTGAGGGTCGTCCAGGGGGTCTGCAGCAAAATGAGGAACAGTTTATTCCTCATTTGGCTGCGGTTTAATTTCACTTTGATTTAATCATTTTGAGAATTGAATAAATACAAATGTAGTTTTCTTGCAATAACAAAGCAAATTATTACCTGAATTGTTTTGCACATTTTCTTTTATTCCTAATTTTCTGGTAATGTTTTGTTGTTGTTGTTTTTTTTTTCCTTTTTTTCACTAATTATCTTGGAATTTTTTTCTAATCATATATTTTTTTTTTATTCCAGGAGGTTTTAAACTTTAATTTCAGTTTAATTTAAATGCTCGTGGAACGCAGCCATCATTGATCTGACATTTAAATATCATTTTAATAATCATAAATATAGTATTCATTCAAAGTATTGTAGCAGTATTCATAATACAGTCTGATATTGTAGTACATCTTCAAAATACTGCAGTAACAATATTTATAGTACAGTCAAACACTGTAGTACTCATACATACTGCAGTAAAACACTGTGGTACACATGGAAAATACAGGCAGACGGGTACTTACTGAGGTGAGGGTTGACGGGAGCTGTGGAGGGACAAAACACAAGAACCATCATCATCACCATCATCATCATCATCACCATCATCATCATCATCACCATCATCATCATCATCATCACCACCATCATCACCATCATCATCATCATCACCATCATCATCATCATCACCATCATCATCATCATCATCATCACCATCATCATCATCATCATCATCATCATCATCATCATCACTGTCTGTATGTGGCTGATCATTGTGAAGATGTGTTTACAAAATGGAATCAAACACAACAACAACAACAACAACAACAACAACATGAGAAACAGGATGAAAAAATCAAAAGTGAAATGTGATGAATGAAAGAAAATATTTACAAACAAACAAACAAACAAACAAACAAACATCAAAAGACACAAATGTGATACAACAGATGAGCTACGACCCAGCTCCACCAGGTGTGTGTGTGTTTGTCCAGGTGTGAGTGTGTTTCTCCAGGTGTGTGTGTGTGTGTGTTTCTCCAGGTGTGTGTGTGTGTGTTTCTCCAGGTGTGTGTGTGTGTGTGTGTGTGTGTTTCTCTAGGTGTGTGTGTGTGTTTCTCCAGGTGTGTGTGTTTCTCCAGGGGTGTGTGTGTGTCTCCAGGTGTGTGTGTGTGTGTGTGTGTCTCCAGGTGTGTGAACGTCACGCTCCCGTTCCAGGTGGACAGCAGACAACAGAACCGGCGACGTTCTTGCGGCTCGGAGGTCAAATCAGACGAGAACGAGCTGGAACGTCCAGGTTGTGGCGTTCTGTTTGTCGGACGGAGTGTGTGTGTGTCGAGCCGACAGACGTGTGTGTGTCATCACACCGTGTGAAGTTCAAAGCCAGGCTGAGAACACGGAGAACCAAATCAGGAACCTCATCAGGAACCTCATCAGGAACCTCATCAGGAACCACATCAGGAACCTCATCAGGAACCACTTCAGGAACCTCATCAGGAACCTCATCAGGAACCACATCAGGAACCACTTCTGGAACCACATCAGGAACCTCATCAGGAACCACATCAGGAACCACTTCAGGAACCACATCAGGAACCTCATCAGGAACCACATCAGGAACCACATCAGGAACCTCACCAGGAACCACATCAGGAACCACATCAGGAACCACATCAGGAACCTCATCAGGAACCACATCAGGAACCACATCAGGAACCACTTCAGGAACCTCATCAGGAACTACTTCAGGAACCACATCAGGAATCACATCAGGAACCTCATCAGGAACCACTTCAGGAACCACATCAGGAATCACATCAGGAACCACATCAGGAACCACATCAGGAACCTCATCAAGAACCACATCAGGAACCACATCAGGAACCTCATCAGGAACCACTTCAGGAACCTCATCAGGAACCACTTCAGGAACCACATCAGGAATCACATCAGGAACCTCATCAGGAACCACTTCAGGAACCTCGTCAGGAACCACATCAGGAACCTCATCAGGAACCTCATCAGGAACCACATCAGGAACCACATCAGGAACCTCATCAGGAACCACTTCAGGAACCTCATCAGGAACCACTTCAGGAACCACATCAGGAATCTCATCAGGAACCTCATCAGGAACCACTTCAGGAACCTCGTCAGGAACCACATCAGGAACCTCATCAGGAACCTCATCAGGAACCACATCAGGAACCACGCTGGTTCTACTGCGTTCTCCCTCTCTGGTTTCAACGTTCATATGAATAAAGCTCGTTATTATTACTGAGACTGATTTACTGTTTTCTCTCATCACGATTCATGTTCTGCAGGGCTCTGTGTGTGTGTGTGTGTGTGTGTGTGTGTGTGTGTGTGAGTGTGTGTGTGTGTGTGTGTGTGTGTGTGTGTGTGTGTGTTCCTGGTAGATACAGATGGTGGTCAGTGTTTCCTGGTGGAAATACTGACCACATGACCTTTAACAACTGTAGTACACAACTGCCTCTAGCACACACACACACACACACACACACACACACACACACACACACAATTAAATCCATCTGTGTTTCTTTAGTAAATGTACTGTG
>NC_044001.1:537418-543617 GCF_902150065.1 Myripristis murdjan | reverse complement strand
CAACATATCCCAGCAAAACCAGCAGAACCACAGTTTAGCCAACAGCACAACAACAGAACCATGGTGGTACCAACAGAACCCAGTAGAACCAACAAAACCACAGTACAATGAAAAAACACAATAGAAACCCGTTAGAACGATCAGAACCACAGAAGAACCACACTATGTGGTTTGCTGCTACGTCATTGGCTGACACAGCATGACATCACTGTGGTTCTGTGTTTTCAGGGAACCTGTGATCCCGTGTGACAGAACCCTGTGGAACACGTCTGTTCCTGCTGCAGGTTCTGCTCTGGAGAACCAGCCTGGCTGTTCTGGTGCTGTGGATCTGCTGGTTCTGCAGTTCTCACACCGACCAGAAGCTGGTCTGGGTTCACGTTCTGTTGCAGAACGTCTGACGTTTTGACAACTGGAGAAGAACCTTTTCTTGTCTGAGACCAGCAAACAGATTCAACCCGTCACTTAAAGCCGGAGCCGGACGCTCAAATAACCGAGACCAGCACCGGGTTCCGGGTTCTGCTCCCGTGTTCTGTTCCCGTGTTCTGCTCCCGAGTTCTGCTCCCGAGTTCTGCTCCCGTGTTCTGTTCCCATGACGACAGCTCAGAGCTCAGAGGTCAGAGGTCACCCGTGTTGCCTGCAGCTGTAATTCTTCACATTTCTCTTCCAAAAATGCCATTTGTTGTCTATTTTTGTAAGTTTCTTGCAGCCTGAAATTCCTCAGAGAATATTTGAAAACCTGTGAGGACGAGCCGTGTCCTCATCGCCTTATTATTACATAATTATTCATTTTAATTTTTTATTTTGTGTTGTATTTCATTGCTTCTTGTATTTGTCATGGAGGCGTTGTGGTGCGGGTTGGAGTCTTTTCTCCACAACTGTCCACGACAGATAGCAGCCGTGTTATTTATTTATGACATTTATATTTGAATGTTATTATATTAATATATTTATTATAATTGTAATTTCTTTTTAAATTGGTGGTTTCTCATTGACTGTTGATGGTTCGGCCTGCTGGGAGGCAGAAGTTATCACTGTCATTAAAAAAAATCCTACATATATCCTGAGAAGAGATGAGTTACCCATTATCTCTTTAATTTAATTTAATTTAATTAATTTGATTTGATTTTATTTTATTTTTCACTTTTGAGATGGTTTTATGAATATGAGAGAATTTTCTCTTATTTTTTAAAATTTCATTTTGCTTCAGCTCATATTGTGCACCATGTAAAATGTGATGTTTTTATTTTATTTTATTTTATTTTAATTTCTATGAACCCCATGCAGAATAGCTGTGACTGCAGTCATAACTAATGGTGATCCTAAAACAAACAAACAAACAAACAAACAAACAAACAAATAACAAGCACCAGTACAGACGCCTGTCAGTGCAGCGACTGACCAGCAGGGGGCAGCAGAGCTTCATAATGTGGACAAACAGTAAAGTGACACGTTACTGACAGTAGGAGGCGCTGTGGGGCTTTCAATGAGCAGAGAGAGAGAGAGAGAGAGAGACAGAGAGAGAGAGAGAGAGAGAGAGAGAGAGACAGAGGGAGAGAGAGCGAGAGAGGGAGAGAGAGAGAGAGAGAGAGAGAGAGAGAGACAGAGGGAGAGAGAGCTTCATTCCTTCCATAGTTGTTCATTACAGTTGTGAACATGGTTATGTGAGGAGGTGATGTTCTGTGTGTGTGTGTGTGTGTGTGTGTGTGTGTGTGTGTGTGTGTGTGTGTGTGTGTGTGTCACTCTAACCTCCAGCTGGGACCAGCATCTGAATGTAATTCTCTCGTATCAAAGCTCAAAGGCTGCAAGAATAAAAGGATGTGATTATGATGTTTTGCTGACAGTCAGTCATGTTCATGTTTGTATTTTTGTGTTTTATCAAAATCCTTTTGCTTTAGCATGAATTCTGTGTGAAGGTGTGTTCATGATGTTTTAAGATACTTCTGTAACCAGGTGGTGATTTATTTTGGAGCCACTCTTCATTCATGTCTCCCTGGACACAGTGTGTGTGTGTGTGTGTGTGTGTGTGTGTGTGTGTGTGTGTGTGCAGTCTGTGTACAGTGTGTACTACTGTAAAACAACAGATTACAGACTGGGGTAATCACATCTAAGCTCCTGACCCCGACACTAAACCAGTAAAGCAGCAGCCTAGAAACCCCAATCCACCCTGCAAACAACAGCAGGGGGTGCAGGTCAACCCCCCCACCACACACACACACACACACACACACACACACATACAGCGAGGGGAGGGGTCAAGTGGGGGTGGGTCAGAACCCCACTTTCCCCCATACATTGGGAGGAAGAGGTCAGGTGGGGGGGCTCAGCACACTGCCTACTTTCCCACCGCCTCACGGCACAGATCCATCCTGATGAGAACCCGGGCGGGTCAGAGAGGCGTTCTGCGGCTGGTTCAGAAAGGTTCTCCACAGCTTGTCCTCACACAGAACCACAGAGGTAACAAAACAAAAAGAGCATAAATTGTTTAGCAGAACCAAAAGACCTGAGACGACAGAGAAAATATATTCTGTGTTTGGTGTTTTTGCAGACAAACTGGATGTGGTCTTTCCAGGAGAACAGGTGATCAGTCATTACAGCCACACTGACTACATGAAAACACCTGCAGGATGTTTTCATTGTGAATAACAACAGGAGCCCTGCAGGAGTCAGGAGGTCACACCAAAGAGAACTTCTTCCAGTTTCTGTGCGTTTATCTCAAGAGCGTCATCGTCGCTTTGTTCACGCCGTGTTGGTGCAGGTCAGGGTCGCCCCAGCAGGTCAGGCCAGTTAAGGCTGGATCATCAGAGAACTTCAGAACGTAGTGACCAGGTGTGTCTGTGCGACAGCTGGCAGTGACAGAGAGGGAAAAGTGTGACTGGGCTCACATGAACCCCGGGGCTGCGGACGTTGGTCAAGGAACGCCGAACAGAACCGAAGCTCAGCGAGGGTTCTCACCTGCAGAGCACAGACAGGAGGGAACGCTGCAGGAACAACCTGATCTGACGGCAGATGCTTCACTGACAGAGACGTTCTAGCTGCAGGTAGAAACACTCTACTTGCAGGTAGAGATGTTCTAGCCGCAGGTAGAAGCGTTCTAGCCGCAGGTAGAAGCGTTCTAGCTGCAGGTAGAGACGTTCTAGCTGCAGGTAGAGACGTTCTAGCTGCAGGTAGAAACACTCTACTTGCAGGTAGAGACGTTCTAGCTGCAGGTAGAGGCGTTCTACTTGCAGGTAGAGATGTTCTAGTCGCAGAAAGAGATGTCAGCTCCTCTCACAGTTGACTCCTAGAGGTCAAACAAAGCAGGAGAACATGTGAGCGCCTGATGTTCCAGTTCAGCTGATCCAGGATCAGACTGCAGCTGACATGATCAATAACGGTATCATTTGAAGCAGCGGGCGGAGCAGAACAGAGCAGAACAGACAGGGAACAGACAGGGAACAGCGTTTGTGTTCTGACATGCAGTCCGGCTGGTCTGTGTTCTTTGGATCGGACCAGAGCTGATGTCAAAGCAGAGGAATGCACAGAGATATCCTGCAGATCGCTCTCCTGCCAAGACAAAGCCTCGCCGAGCTGCCAGATAAGGCTGTCATCATCGTTTTAAGATAAGGCTCTCGTGATAAAAGGGACGTGCGAGGCGAGGCAGGATTTACAGAACGCGTTCCCGTCGTCGCGGGAGGATCGCTTCATGCTTGTGGCTGAGAACGTCTCCCCGCCAGAGCCAAATACCGCAGAACAAAGAGCTGAACCTGCGATGTTATCGACATGTGAAATCTGGAGCCGCTCCATCGGCGCTGAGCGGGGGAGTGACTCTGTGGAATGTCTGTTGGACTTTTGTAATCAAATGAGCTTTGATTTGTCCTCCGTCGCTTCCCGTCCCGTCCCGTCCCGTCCCGGTCTGTCTGCTCCTGCCCTGTCAAATCATTCTGTGTCTTCAAACCATCAAGACCAACAACTCAGAGCTGTCTTTTATTGTCTTTTATTGTCTTTTATTGTTTTTTAATTCCCCAAATAAAACCTGATGACTGTTTTATTTATTTTATTTTATTTTCGCCGCCTCTGTGAAGTACCTTGTTTATTATTATTGTTATTTTTATTATTTTCATGGTTAAGGCTGCTTTATGCTTATAAGATTATTTAAATGACAGAAGGGCCTGCACACTGAATTTTGCTCCTTCACCCTGTGGTTTCAGTCTGGATGGATCTGGGTCGAATCGGCCTCACCTGCCACCTCCCACCGCCTGACCTCTGACCTCACGGAGCTCTAGTCTGGGTCAGGGTTTCAGGGTTCAGAGGGTTCAGAGGGTTTCACACAACATTTAAACACAGGGACTCTGACGACACCCAGCTCTCAGAGGGGTGAACAGCATCGCCCTCATCTGTAATCCCCATCTGGGACGTCCGACCGGCTCTGTGGCAAAGTGGAAGCCGTCTGTCCACAGAGATGCTGTAGAGCGTCCTCATGCTCTGCCAAATCCAACACATCGGCAGAGCCATCATTTGAGACGGTTACCATGGAGACGGCAGCTTGTGCCCCAGGTGTGTTTCGATGCTCAGTTTGAGCGTTGAAGCTACAGTCCCACCCCGTCCACGCACCTTACAACCACAGACCAGCCTTCAGTCTCAGAGTCCCCTGGCCAAGCAGGGGCCCCAAGCCGAGCCCCCCCTCTCCCTGTGTGCCCCCGCCCGCCAGGTGTGCAACGGGTACAAAATCAGTGCTGAGCAAAATGCCATTTAACATAACAGGAACATAACAAACAACATCTGAAAGAGAAAATAAATCAGGTCATCAAAGTATAATAACAAAAAATATGTGGCTTTATTAACGTTGATGACCCCTGACCTCTGACCCTGAGCCTGACCCCGACGCTGACCCTGAGCCTGACCCCGACGCTGAGCCTGACCCTTGACCCCTGACCCAGACCCCTGACCCTGATCCTCACCCCTGACCCCTGACCTTGAGCCTGACCCCTCACCCAATTTTTGTGTAATTACAATTATTTGCAAAAGTGCTATATGGTAATTTCTTCCTGGCGTAAGGTTACTATGTGGACGTTTCCTGCAGACACTACCTGCCGGATCTACTTTCCCATTCAAAGAGGATAATAATTAAAGAGATGTTTAATTTCCTCAAAAAATGGCTACTCGGACTGTTGCTGTTTATATTGTCAAAACTCCAGTGGTGGGAGGTAATGCAGTACAAATACTTTGTTCCTGTACTTAAGTAGATTTTTCAGGTATCTGTACTTTGCTTGAGTATTTATTTTCTAACAACTTTTTTTTTTTTTTTTTTTAACTTTTTTAAATATTAAATACATAAATAAATAAATAAGTCCCAGTACCCATTTTTTGAGGAAATTAATTGTCCATTTTCTTGCTATTTCTTTATTTGAATTGGAAAGTAGATCTGGCAGGAAATTTCCCCATAGTAACCTTACGCCAGGAAGATGCAACTTTCACACATAACACACAGGACGTCGACTAACACCATCAGCTCGCCAGCTAATTAGCTAGCTAACACACACACACACACACACACACACACACACACACACCAGGTGTTGAGAGTTCTGGCCTGTCCTGTTAGTGGTGGCACAGATGTAATCACTAGTCACCATATTGGTCCCTCTGCTGTTGCTACGTTTAGCCAGCAGTTGCCTGGAGTTTTGGCTCCTCTCACTGTAGAGACAGGCTCTGTCGAAAATCTTACTAGTTCCCTTAATGTGGTCCTCTCCGGGTCTCCTCAATACAGTTGCGCCGCTCTCTACCAGAGCGAGGCGACTGAAGAGATCCACACCTTGGTTTAACCCTCTGAACCCCAAGCAGTTTTGGGACGTTTTCTGCTCCCCTTACATTTTGGCTCACTGTGGGCTTGTTTTTCACTGCAACTACAAGTGCTGCACCTCTATGGAAACAGCACAGCTGTGGCTATCACCTGAAGCCATTCAAAAATGTCTTTCACACAGTATGAAAGAGTTATAGTGCCATAAATAATAAAAAAATAAAAAGGGCAAACTGATTTTTTTGGATAATTTATTTTACAAAAATCGAGAAAAACTGGAATAAGTGTACACAACATTTTTTCAGGTGCCCACAAGTGTCACTGATCCAGGAAAAAAAAAGTAGGGCTTCACATGATGTATTTTCTGAAATATTAACATTTTTCCAACCTGTATAAGCTTAGGCGTTTTTACTGCCTGGTGCC
>NC_044001.1:527418-529918 GCF_902150065.1 Myripristis murdjan | reverse complement strand
TAGTATGGAATAGTAAACCATAGTATAGTTACTATACTATACTATACTATACTATACCATACTATACTATTGTATGGTATAATATATTATAGTACAGTGAGGTATAGTATAACATAGCATAGTATGGTTCATTGTAGCATAGTATAGTATAGTATAGTATGGTACAGTATAATATAGTATAGTATAGTATACTATAGTACAGTACATTATTTTATGTTATTTTATGGTATAGCATAGCACAGTATATATTATAGTATTGTTTAGTATAGTACAGTGTGATATAGTATACTATAGTATGGTATAGTATGCTATAGTATAGTATAGTATTGTATAGTATGTAACAGTATTGCATAGTTTAGTATGGTATAATATGGTATAGTATACTATAGTACAGTATGGTACAGTATAGTATAGTATAGTATAGCATAGCATAGTATGCAATAGTATAGCATAGTATTGTATGGTATAGTATGCTATAGTTATGTTACAGTATAGTATATTATATTATAGTATAATATGGTATAGTATGTTATAGTACTGCATAGTATGTCATAGTATTGCATAGTATGGTATAATTTAGTATAGTATAGTATAGTATATTATGATATGGTATAGTATGGTATTGTATAGTAAAGCATAGTATAGTTACTATACTATGCTATACTATACCATACTATACCATACTACTACTATTGTATGGTATAATATATTATAGTACAGTTAGGTATAGTATAACATAGCATAGTATGGTTCATTGTAGCATAGTATAGTATGGTATAGTAAACTATAGTATGGTACAGTATAGTAGTAGTATAATATAGTATAGTATGTTATTGTATGGTATTGTATTGTATCTATCGGATAGCATTGTATAGTATGTTATAGTATGTCATGCTATAGTATGGTGTTGTATTGCATAGTATAATATGGTATTAATTAGTATAGTATAGTATGGTATTGCATAGTATAGTATGGTATAGTAGAGTAGAGTATACTATGGTATGGTACAGTAGAGTACAGTATAGTATAGTATGGTACAGTACAGTATAGTCTAGCATAGTATAGTATAGTATTGTATGGTATAATATATTATAGTACAGTGAGTTATAGTATAACATAGCATAGTATGGTTCATTGTAGCATAGTATAGTACGGTATAGTAAACTATAGTATGGTACAGTATAGTAGTAGTATAATATAGTATAGTATAGTATAGTATGTTATTGTATGGTATTGTATTGTATCGTATAGCATTGTATAGTATGTTATAGTATGTCATGCTATAGTA
The DNA here is from genome assembly GCF_902150065.1 of Myripristis murdjan. Lineage (NCBI taxonomy): Eukaryota > Metazoa > Chordata > Actinopteri > Holocentriformes > Holocentridae > Myripristis > Myripristis murdjan. The sequence goes on along the minus strand of NC_044001.1, from coordinate 528,630 downwards.
TGGTGTTGTATTGCATAGTATAATATAGTATTAATTAGTATAGTATAGTATAGTATGGTATTGCATAGTATAGTATGGTATTGTATAGAATAGTATGGTATAGTAGAGTAGAGTATACTATGGTATGGTACAGTAGAGTACAGTATAGTATAGTATGGTACAGTACAGTATAGTCTAGCATAGTATAGTATGGTATTGTATGGTATAATATAGCATAGGATAGTATGCTATAGTATAGTATAGTATGGTATTGTATCATATAGTATAGTTAATTATGGTATAGTATGTTATAGTATGATATAGTATAGTATAGTACAGTACATTATTTTATGTTATTTTATGGTATAGTATAGCATAGCATAGTATATATTATAGTATAGTTTAGTATAGTACGGTGTGGTATAGTATACTATAGTATGGTATAGTATGTTATAGTATAGTATAGTATTGTATAGTATGTAACAGTATTTCATAGTTTAGTATGGTATGATTTATTATAGTATAGTACAGCATGGTATGGTATAGTATGATATGATATCGCATAGTATAGTATAGTATGGTATAGTACTGTACAGTATATTATGTTATTTTATGGTTTAGTATAGCATAGCATAGTAAGGTATAGTATAGTATAGTACAGTACGGTATGGTATAGTATGCTATTGTATGGTATAGTATCATACGTTTTAATGTAGTATAGTATAGTATTTTATAGTATGGTATAGCATGGTATAGTATAGTATGGTATAGTATAGTATACAACAGTTAGTTCTGTTTGTGCAATCTGATTAGACAGGAAGTGTTTATATAAATTCTTTATTTCTTATAGTCCATATGACAATTAAACATAAAAATAACAGACAACAATGGGAGGAAGTACATTGTACAGTGCTTAACCATTAAATTTCTATCAAAAATATATTTCATATGTACCGTTCTCTCTACGTGTTTTACTTCTTGAGTGTTAACGTAAATAAACAGCCAGCCAAACTCCTCTTGAAGAGCCAGGAAGTGAGCGTGCTTGCTCCTTTAATAACTTCACACAGCAGGTAGGTCAGGATGACAACATTGAATTGGAGTGAAACTAAAAACAAGAAAGAAAAAAAAAAAGAAAGGGTCAAGCTGACATGCCTGGATGTGAACCGACAGCCCATCACGGGGCTGATAAAATCAAACATTAGCTTTCATTTATCAGTGCTGATATTCAGTATA
>NC_044001.1:519918-524918 GCF_902150065.1 Myripristis murdjan | reverse complement strand
TGAAATTGTCCCGTCAGCTGAGCGAGCCGCGGCCCGCCCACCGCCGGGCGTCTTATTAGGAAACCATGTGAGCGTCTCGGGCCGAGCGCGGAGCCTCGGAGCCTGAAATAACTTCAACAAGCCGCAGCAGCAGAGCTAATGAGAACAGCAGCCACATTTAATTCTTCTTTCTTAATCTTTTATGTTCCTGTATCGTCCCAGCGCTGTGCTGCAGAAACGATTTTCCCCCGCCGGGACAGACGAGGACGCAGAGGCTGGCGCTCTGTCTGATGAGTCTAACAGGACACACACACACACACACACACTCCTCCACCACTGATGAAACGTCACTGCGGCTACATGGAGATTAATGTGCTGCTGCTGCCCCTCCATCTCTGTCACACACACACACACACACACACACACACACACACACCGCTGTCTGAATAACCTCTGTTTTAACCTGAAACATCACTGCAACAATGTCTTTTTAAAGGAACAGTTCATACAAAATACAGATGAAGACATGTACCCTCTTCCTCAGGTCAGGTCAGATCTGTTTCTGTGTGATCTGAAAAAGTAATTAAAAAAAAAAAAAAAAAAACAGCAGCAGTAAAAACAAGCAGACTTGATCTACAGAGTTCCACACAGAACTATTTCCTGCCTAACAACACCCGTCCACACGTAATGAGAGCCAAGAGCCACGGCCTGGACTGACTGCACCAGAGAGGAGAGGGAAAATATCTAAAATATCTTCTGTTGTGTTTTGGGTGAACTGTTCCTTTAATCTAAACTATCCCTCTGCAATAGAACACAGCCTGTTTCGACTGGAAATCTCACCGGAGAAACACACAGGAAGAAGAGCTGGGCTTCAAGAAAAACACATCACAGAAAAAAGAAAGAGAAATTAACCAGCTGCTCCATGAAGAACTGCACACCTTCACAGACATGAAAACAGCAATGTCATGTTGAGGAAGGGAAAACTTTCTGAATTCAGATCATCCCAAGAAATGATGCAGAAAGTCTCCACAACGTGTTCAGCCAAAACACTCCACATGAAAAGTGCCTGGCCAGCATTTTCAGATTTACACACCTTGGAGAGAGTTTTAGAAAACGGTTTTTGTGGGCGGAAAATTGGCGTTGCACTGGATGGAAGGCTAAAAGGGAGAAAAAAAAATGGTTTCAAAATCTCCACATGGCCCCAGGTGTGTGTGTGTGTGTGTGTGTGTGTGTGTGTGTGTGAGAGAGAGAGAGAGAGAGAGAGATGCAGGGTGCTGCTGAAAAAGAGCTCAGTGAAGCTGCTCTGGATAAATAAATAAAAGTTAAAACAACAACATAAAAAAAAAAAAAGATGAAGCAAAACCCAGTTCATAATTTTCATTGGCTGGTTCCCCTGAAGAACTGAAACACAAATAACCTGCACAGAACCACCATTACAGCCAGCCACACACACACACACACACACAGATCAGCAGGATTAACAGCGCCTCTGTTTCTCCATCAGACAGATGAAGCTGCAGATTCGGAGGCTGAGCAGCTCCTCCTGCTGCTCCTCTGCTTTTAATCGTCTGCTGTGATCTGTCTCACTGATACTGGACAGAACCACATAAACCTAGAACAAATGTAAGAACCTAAACTTGGGACAAAAATAAGAACTAATGTTAGAACTAATACAAGAATTAAAGTTAGAACTAATATAAAAACTATTGTTAGAACTAATGTAAGAATGTTAGAATGCTAGAACCTCATCCTGAACTCCTTCGTGAACTTCAGGTTCATGGTCACTGCTGGGAACTTGACATCAGAGTGTCACTGGCAAGAGGGGCATCATAACTGGGTGCACCATCTCAGTCATTCGCCATGAACATGGTGGTCAAGGCAGCAGAAGCTGAGTGCAGAGATCCCCTGTCCAAATCTGGTGTCCTTTATGGACGACCTCACTGTCACCACATCTTCAGTGCCAGGAGGTCGGTGGATACTCCAGGACCTGGGAAGACTCATATCCTCTGCAAGGATGAGTTTCAAGCCTGCCAAGTCCAGCTCCATGGTGCTGAAGAGGGGGAAAGCGGTGGACAAGTTTCGCTTCCAAGTAGATGGCATTGCATTTTCAATCCCTTCCATCACCGAGAAACCACTCAACCACTCTTGACTGTAGCCTCAGGGATTCGAAGGCCATCCAAGCCGCCAACAGGAAGCTTGAGTCTTGGCTCACCGAGAAGTTGAGAAGTCTGGCTTACCAGGCCGATACAAAGCCTGGATATATCAATATGGCTTCTTACCTTGAGTCCTATGGCCTCTTCTGTTGTATGAAGTAACCTTATCGACAGTAGAGACCATGGAGAGGAAAGTCAGCAGCTACCTTCACAGGTGGCCGGTCTGCCATGAAGCTTGAGCAGCACAGCACTTTGTGGGAAGAGTAACTCCAGCTCCCTTTCAGCAGCCTCGAAGAGGAATTCAGGGTCTCCTGCACCAGAGACGTACTACTCTACCGGGACTCCCAAGAAGTGGAGAGCCCAGGAAGGCCTGGAGATGGTCAAGTCCCACCTGAGACACAGGGCCTTGGTGGGCACAGAAGCCACTAGCTGGGCAGGGCTGGGAGCTACCACACAACCCCGCTACGACAACACCCATGGCAGGGACAAGCACCAGCTAATCCGAGATGAACAGCTAGCTGGTGTTGAGGAGGAGAGGACCAGCAGGATGGAGGGCATGCAGCAGCAGAGAGCATGGACAAGGTGGGAGGGTACGCTCGAGAAGAAGATCTCCTAGACCGAGATTTGGCAAGCAGAGCCCCAGCGAGTTCAGTTCCTGGTCCAGGTGGTCTATGACATTCTACTCAGCCCAACAAACCTCCACATCTGAGGCAAGAAGGACTCACCAGCTTGTCCTCTGTGCCCTGGGAGGGGTTTCCTAGAGCGCATCCCAAGAGTCCAGGGGGAGGGCCGCTACCACCGGTGGCACGACATGGGCCAGTGCTGCTGGGACACAAGCCAGGGTCTGATCAACCCCGGTCACCTGAGAAACACCTGGTGACCTCAGGAACATCACTGAAGATGTATCTTTGAAGCTAAGAATTAATGTTAGATCCAATGTAAGAACTAATATAACAACCAATGTTAGAACTATCGTTAGAGGTTATGTAAGAGCTAAAGTTAGAACAAATATTAGAAATAATTTAAGAGCTAATGTTAGTACTAATGTTAAAACTAATGTTAGAAGTTATGTAAGAACTAAATTAGAACTAATGTAAGAACTAATGTTACAAATATTAGAAGTTATGTGAAAACTAGAAAAAATATAAGAACTAATGTTAGAGGTAATGTTAGAAATATTAGAGCTAAAGTTTTATTTGTCTTCCTCATGTGTTTGACATTTTTACATTTTGCTTTGTGCTTTGTTGATTTTTGCAAAGCAAACTGTGATTTAAAACTGAAGCTTGTGTTAATTACTCTCAGATCATTTCCTCAATGAGTCTAAACATTCGAAATAAATCTTCTCACAGGCTTTCAGTCAGAAGATTGTGTGTGTGTGTGTGTGTGTGTGTGTGTGACAGCTGGGTTCTGAAAATGAGGCTGGAATGTAAACATGTAGGAATGCAGAGAGAGGGAGAGAGAGAGAGAGAGAGAGTGGGCGAGTCACAGTAATGAGACTGAAAGAATAGACCTACTGTATGACTGCACACACACACACACACACACACACACACACACACACACACACACACACACACACACACACACACACACACACAGTAAACAGCAGCATGTGTTTCTGATTGCCTCTTAATGAAATGAAGTGAAAAAGTGAAAAACCTCGAGCAGGAACTCAGAAGGTCAGAGGTCACAAAGCGGGGGAGTGGTCGCCATGGAAACCTGATCTTATCAGCCCGTACTAAGCGAGAAAGGAGACTTCAGTACTGCAAAAGTACTGCACAGACACAGTAACATGGTGGTAGTACTACAGTGTCAGAAAGTAGAATAGCTTTTCACAGTACTACAGAAACCTGTACTGTGATAGTACAGTATTAGTACTGCATTGGTACTATGTACACTAGTAGAAGTACTGTTTCACTACTGTGAAAGATGGTAGAACTACATTAGAACTACATTTTTATATATTAGTAGTACATTAGAACTACATTAGTACTGCATTTGTACAGTACTCAGTGAGAGTGTAAACATCTCTGCTATGATAGGAGAGCTGATCTGAAATCAGATCTGAACAGCTGAAGCTGAAGCTCCGCCCCCAAACAGGATCAATAAAGTTTTGATCTGACAGACGAGCTGGAACACAGATCTGAGCTGGAAAAGAAGAAAAACCTGAAGGAGACATCTGTTGGTCTGTGTTTGGAAGAGAGGAAATGACCCTGTACCCTGCTCCCTGCACCTTGACCTGCACCCTGACCTGCACCCAGCACCTTGACCTGCACCTTGACCTGCACCCTGCACCTTGACCTGCACCCTGCACCTTGACCTGCACCCTGCACCTTGACCTGCACCCTGCACCTGCACCTTGACCTGCACCTTGACCTGCACCCTGCACCTTGACCTGCACCCCGCACCTGCACCTTGACCTGCACCTTGACCTGCACCCTGCACCTTGACATGCACCCAGCACCCTGACCTGCATCCTGCACCTTGACCTGCACCCAGCACCTTGACCTGCACCCAGCACCTTGACCTGCACCTTGACCTGCACCCTGCACCTTGACCTGCACCCTGCACCTTGACCTGCACCCAGCACCTTGACCTGCACCCTGCACCTTGACCTGCACCCAGCACCCTGACCTGCACCCTGCACCCTGACCTGCACCCTGACCTGCACCCTGCACCCTGACCTGCACCCTGCACCCTGACCTGCACCCAGCACCTTGACCTGCACCTTGACCTGCACCCTGCACCTTGACCTGCACCCTGCACCCTGACCTGCACCCAGCACCTTGACCTGCACCTTGACCTGCACCCTGCACCTTGACCTGCACCCTGCACCCTGCACCCTGACCTGCACCCAGCACCTTGACC
>NC_044001.1:504918-509918 GCF_902150065.1 Myripristis murdjan | reverse complement strand
CTCAGTTTTTCATTTCAGTTCAGTGAACTGATACTGCTCAACTCACACTGTGTCCCGCCTGCAGGGGGCGCTGCAGAGGCTGAGCAGAGTGTCAGCTCTGTAGATGATAATCCTGCTCCTCCTGCAGGGGGCGCTGCAGAGGCTGAGCAGAGTGTCGGCTCTGTAGATGATAATCCTGCTCCTCCTGCAGGGGGCGCTGCAGAGGCTGAGCAGAGTGTCGGCTCTGTAGATGATAATCCTGCTCCTCCTGTGTGTTTGGTGATTGGTTCAGGAACAGCCCAGTTACTGATCAATATCTGGATCAAATGGACTGACCCACACAGATTCTGCTCTGTTTAGCTCAGTGCTGCCCCCGCTGGACACAACACTGACCTGCAGGCCGTTGCTCCGGCTCACAGCAGATGGACGAGGCTCAGATTTAAATCTCTGTTGGTTTGGTTTGGCTGAGCGGCCTGAACACAGATCAACTGTGTTCATTTATGGTATATATTTTATTATAGTAAATATATTATTATGGTAAATACATTATCAATATAAATATATTATTATAGTAAAGACATTATCATGGTATAGATACATGATAGTGTTAAATATGTTGTTTTAGTAAATATAAGATATGGTCATGTTTTCTATGAGCATCAGAGTCCAGAATATAAATGCTGCTCCTCTCTGCTCTAAGCAGCAAAGTCATTATCAGTTTAAAGGCTGGAGCTGAGAGCAGCAGTCCCATGGGGGTGGGGGGTGGGGGTGGAGGGTCGAGGGGTCACCCAGAGGGCCAGGCTGGGGTTCAGCTGGTCGGACCAGAGGAGTTTTCATGTTTTTTACAATTCAGAGGATTTTATTCTGTTCCAGCACAGGAGCCCTGACGCACTGATTACATTCAGTCAGCTGCTCTGTTCTGCTTTTCTCCTCGTCTTCTCCTCATGTTTTTTTGTTTTTGTTTTGTTTGTTTTTTTGGCCAATGTGCTGATCTCCTGTTTTCTCAGGTTTTTGAAAGAAAAGAGTTCATATATTTTATATCATTTAATTTCCGCCATAATTCTACATTAAACACTGATATCCAGCAGCTAACATCAAGAACACAAACACACTGCAGGGTGTGTGTGTGTGTGTGTGTGTGTGTGTGTGCTGAGACTCCTCAACAGTCCATCTGATGTGACCTTTCACCTACTGGCTTTTCATTTTGTTATTATTGTTGTTATTGTTGTTGTTGTTGTCGTTTGGCTGTGGAGGTCAGAGGTCAGAGCGGGGCAGCAAACTGCTTCACCAGCTGATTAAAAATGAAAGCAGTAAATTAAACCAAATTAAAATCTAACAATAGAGACAGAAAATCAATTTGGAAAAACGACTCTGACTCCAGTTTAAAATGTGAAACAAAAGGAAGTGAAGAGCACTGTGTGTGTGTGTGTGTGTGTGTGTGTGTGTGTGTGTGTGTGTGTGTCCTCACATTAAGGAGAACAATAGGGCGGTTTAGGTTTAAAGGGTTAATCCGTCAATAAGACTCTAATTAAAGCATTTGTTCAGTCAGACTGAACACGCTGAGATCAAAGCAAAGGCTGCGAGGATTAATGTGTGTGTGTGTGAGTGTGTGTGTGTGTGTCAGGGAGAGAGACTATGCACACACACACACACACATGCAGACGTGCTAATCTCTAGCATTGTGCAGAGCAGCAGTCAGTCCTGAATCACGTCAGTATTACTGACCTAACATTACTGAATACACACACACACACACACACACAGACACACACACACACATGCATACACACACGCACACGCATGCACGCACACACAGACACACACACACAGCAGACGGTGTGTAAGTGTGTGTTCAGGCAGGTGTGTCAGTGAGCAGGGATGAAGCTCCACATGACCTCACAGCCGACTGTAACCTCCTGCTGGACGACAGGAGAGCTGAGTGTGTGTGTGTGTGTGTGTGTGTGTGTGTGTGTGTGTGTGTGTGTGTGTGTGCAGAGCTCTGCTCACTGGCCAGCTGCTCACACACCTTGGTCCTGTCAGTGTGAGCTCAGTCTGGATGCAGGACCCAGCTGGCTGTGCTGCTCCGGCTCGTTCTGAGCATGTGCAGGAAGAGAGAGCGCAGCGTTCTTAAGAATTTGACATCACGTTCCTGCTGATGACAAACACACCTGCCGCCGCCCGTCCCCCCCTGCAGAGCGGAGGGGCGGAGCTCGGGTCAGCTCTGGGTCAGCTCTCCCAGCCGCAGGTCGACTGAAGGAAGGACCAGGACCACCATCCAGCGCGTGAGACTGGGGTTCCACGCTCCCCGACGTCCTGCTAGAACCCAGCCAGCACACACATGTAGTGGATGATGAAGACTGTGTGGAGAGGCTAATATAATATATATAATATAATATAATATAACATACTGGCACAAAATGACATGATGTACTATAACAGCATAATAACATCATCCTAATTTAAAACAACATAAAATAACAGACCAGCATAATTTAGTGCAACATAGTGTAACATAACCTAACATAATGAAACATAATGTAACATAATGTAGCGCAACAGTGTAACAACATTACAACATAACAATAAAACAGCATAGCACAGCACGTGATATTTAGTTATGTTACATTATGTTACATTAGCTTGTGTAGCTTGTATGTTAGGTTATGTTACTGTTATGTTGTATTATGCTACATTGTGCTGGGTTACGCGGTGTGGGCGTGGGCATGGGTATGGCATGGCGTGGTGTGGCGTGGCGTGGCGTGGCGAGGCGAGGCAAGGTGTGACGTGACGTGACGTGACGTGACGTGACGTGACGTGACGTGACGTGACGTGAAGGGGCGTGACGTGACGTGACGTGACGTGATGTGACGTGAAGGGGCGTGACGTGACGTGACGTGACGTGACGTGACGTGACGTGAAGGGGCGTGACGTGACGTGACGTGACGTGACGTGACGTGACGTGACGTGACGTGACGTGACGTGACGTGACGTGACGTGAAGGGGCGTGACGTGACGTGGCGTGACGTGACGTGACGTGACGTGACGTGACGTGACGTGACGTGACGTGGCGTGGCGTGGCGTGGCGTGGCACGGCCGTCCAGTGCACAGCCAGAAAAACAAAGCGATGAAGCCTGGAGCTGCTCCTGCTCTTCATGGTTGACTCTTCAAGGGAACAAAAGGCAGAACCTGAACATCACAGGTTCTGAAGAGCGTGGGGTAAGAAAAATCCTCGGTGAGTGCAGCCTCTCCAGAGAGCCAACATGAACACGGAGCGCCAGCAACCTGCTGCGTTCCACCTGAGTGGACCTGAACGCCACACCTGAGTTTACCTGCAGCCTCGTCACACTGGCTGCTGTGGAGACTGGCAACACAACATTACTGTACAATATGTTACGTTACGTTACGTTACGTTACGTTACGTTACGTTACGTTACGTTACGTTACGTTACGTTCATTATGTTCTGTTGTAACATATTGTAATGCACGTAACATAACATAATGTAACATAACATAAGGTAATATAACATAATATGTTACATTACGTTACGTTACGTTACGTTACGTTACGTTACGTTACGTTACGTTACGTTACGTTACGCTACGTTACGTTACGTTACGCTACGTTACGTTACGTTACGTTAGGTTACGTTGCGTTACGTTATGTTATGTTATGTTACTTTATGTTAAGTTACGTTACATTATGTTATGTTACGTGCTTTACAGTATGTCACGTTATGTTACGTTACGTTGCGTTATGTTACGTTACATTATGTTATGTTATGTTATGTTATGTTATGTTATGTTACGTTATGTTATGTTATGTTATGTTATGTTATGTTATGTTATGTTACGTTATGTTATGTTACGTTATGTTACATTATGTGCGTTACGTTATGTGCGTTACATTATGTTAGGTTACATTATGTTATGTTACATTATGTTATGCTTCGTAATGTTACATTATGTTAGGTTACATTATGTTATGTTACATTATGTTATGCTTCGTAATGTTACATTATGTTATGCTACGTAATGTTATGGTACGTTACGTTACGTTACGTTACGTTACGTTACGTTACGTTACGTTACGTTCTTTTACGTTAACTTCCGTTACGTTATCCTACGCTATGTTATGTTATGTTACATGCGTTACAATATGTTACTTTACGTTACATTATTTTACGTTAAGTGCGTTACGTTACGTGTGTTGCGCCCACTGTGGTGGTCTGTGGTGGTGTGTGGTGGTGTGTGGTGGTCTGTGGCGGTCTGTGGTGGTGTGTGGTGGTCTGTCTGTGGTGGTGTGTGTGGTCTGTCTGTGGTGGTGTGTGGTGGTCTGTGGCGGTCTGTGGTGGTGTGTGGTGGTCTGTGGTGGTGTGTGGTGGTCTGTGGCGGTCTGTGGTGGTGTGTGGTGGTCTGTGGTGGTGTGTGGTGGTCTGTGGCGGTCTGTGGTGGTGTGTGGTAGTGTGTGGTGGTCTGTCTGTGGTGGTGTGTGGTGGTCTGTCTGTGGTGGTGTGTGGTGGTCTGTGGTGGTCTGTCTGTGGTGGTGTGTGGTGGTCTGTGGTGGTGTGTGGTGGTCTGTCTGTGGTGGTGTGTGGTGGTCTGTCTGTGGTGGTGTGTGGTGGTCTGTGGTGGTCTGTGGTGGTCTGTCTGTGGTGGTGTGTGGTGGTCTGTCTGTGGTGGTGTGTGGTGGTCTGTGGTCTGTGGTGGTGTGTGGTGGTCTGTGGTGGTGTGTGGTGGTCTGTGGTGGTCTGTGGTCTGTGGTGGTCTGTGGTGGTCTGTGGTGGTGTGTGGTGGTCTGTGGTGGTCTGTGGTGGTCTGTGGTGGTGTGTGGTGGTCTGTGGTGGTCTGTGGTGGTGTGTGGTGGTCTGTGGTGGTCTGTGGTGGTGTGTGGTGGTCTGTGGTCTGTGGTGGTCTGTGGTGGTCTTGGTCAACACGACAGTAAAGGTCTTTTTGAAACAGAAAACAGTTTTTATGGAGACGAACTGACTGAGTCTCAGCCTGGAAACTGACTGAGAACCTAA
>NC_044001.1:494918-499918 GCF_902150065.1 Myripristis murdjan | reverse complement strand
CGAAATCTGGATCCACATCACACACACACACACACATCACACACACACACACACACACACACACACACACACACACACACACACACACACACACAGCCCTCCCAGCTCTCTTTCTTTATCTGGATCTTTCCCTCTCCCTCTTTTCTCCCACCTGTCTGTAACATGTAGTGTGTGTGTGTGTGTGTGTGTGTGTGTGTGTGTGTGTGTGTGTGCATGAGATCCCTGCAGCTGTGTAGGAGGAGCAGAGTGAAACATCAGTCCCTTAAGAACCTGATGTGTGTGTGTGTGTGTGTGTGTGTGTGTGTGTATGTGTGTGTGTGTGTGTGTGTGCGTGTGTGTGTGTGTGTGTGTGTGTGTGTGTGTGTGTGTGTGTGTGTGCGTGTGTGTGTGTGTGTGTGAGCGGTGTACAGCAGCAGCACAGTAGACAGTAATAAATTAAATATTTGCGTCTCAGATTGACGTCTGCAGATTTCGGCGCCACGTCAGCAGGCAGCCGCCTTAAAGGAGCAGTTCACCCAAAAGGCAGCAGAGCCGCCGTCACTCTGCCACGACGGGGAAAAATCATTTTGAAAGAAAGATTCAATGAATGAGACTGGACCTGGATGGATGTCAGATTTCTTTTGTCAAAATTTAAAAAATGAATTAACATGTTTGGTTAAATCATGATTTTAACTCGTGAATCTGCTCGTTATTTTTTTAATTTTTTTTTTTAACGTCACGGGAACGTTTTGTTCAAATTTGAATCTTTTCTGTTAATTGTTGGTTGACAAAAACACAAAAGCCCCTGCAGTTTCCTCTCTGACGCTGAAAACGGCTGGTCGATCTGTGGTGGAGAATTTACATATCACACACACACACACACACACACACACACACACACACACACACACACACACACACACACACACAGCTGGTGCTCTCAGTATCTCTGTGTCCTCAGCCAGCTTGTTAATTAGAGAGCTGCAGGGCAAGACCAGACAAGTCCACACACACACACACACACACACACACACACACACACACACACACACACAGTGTTCTGGTCAGTGTACCCATCAAACCTTCACAATGCAAAAATTATGACTCGCTGGCAGCAGTTCACTGTGTGTGTGTGTGTGTGTGTGTGTGTGTGTGTGTGTGTGTGTATTTGCAGCAGTGACTACTGAGTGACTGGGTCTTTGTGATTGCATGTGTATGTCCATCTATTTGTGTGTGTGTGTGTGTGTGTGTGTGTGTGTGTTGGCAGGAGCCGTGATGATTGACAGCTGTCGCTAAGGAAACAGTCCAACATGGCAGCAGGAAGTTCAGATCTGTTCACTTCCTGTTAGTGATGGTTCAGAGAGCCGCACTGAGCACGTGCAGCTGCCAGCAGAGACGGGACGGGAGTGAGACGTCTCACTCGGCAGCGTCCTCCATCATCAACTCTTAAACAGAACGACACTGTAACGCTGAGCATCTCCCGCTGAGTCTTCTTAAAGATTGAAAACTCACATCGTTCTCATCAGCAGACAGAAGACAGTCTGACCTGGGATCAGTAACAAGGCTCTCAAACAGCATCAGCTTCATCACAGGGACCCTGAGGATTTCCACACGGTGACGGACGGGTTCAACAACCGACTTTCACCCCAAAGACCTGAGATGCAAACCTGGTTGTTGCAAACGTTCCTGTAACCACGTGGTTTATATGCCAAACAAACCTTTCATGTTGCCCACAGTGACGCTCAAGATGTGGACTACAGTCCCGGTCCACCTCCACCTCCACCTGCAGGAGCGTCTCTGACCTCCATCCTGAACCCAGAGGCATCAATATGGAGAACAGCTTCCACTCTTCTGGGAGGCTTTCTGTCAGATGTTTGAGTTTTGAGCCTTTGTGAGCTCAGACTCTGATGTTGGACCAGAGGGCCCGGCTCCCAGTCTGCGTTCTAGTTGATCCCAAAGGTGTTGGATGGGGTTGAGGTCGGGGCTCTGTGCGGGCCGCTCAACTTCTTCCACCCCAAACTCAGCCGGCCACGCCTTTATGGAGCTGCTCTGTGCACTGGGGCTCAGTCCTGCTGGGACAGGAAAGGGCCTTCCTTCCCCAAACTGGTCCCACAGAGCTGGAAGCTGAGAATTGTCCAAAATGTGTCGGTGAGCTGAAGCGTTCAGATTTCCCTTCAGTGGAGCTGAGGGGCCGAGGCCGAGCCCAGAAACACCAGCCCACAGCGGGACCCCTCCTCCAGCAAACTGCACAGTCGGCACAATGCAGCCAGGCAGGGAACGTTCTCCTGGAGGCGGGGAACGTTCTCCTGGAGGCAGGGGACGTTCTCCTGGAGGCGGGGAACGTTCTCCTGGAGGCAGGGAACGTTCTCCTGGAGCCGGGGAACGTTCTCCTGGAGGCAGGGGAACGTTCTCCTGGAGGCGGGGAACGTTCTCCTGGAGGCGGGGAACGTTCTCCTGGAGGAAGGGAACGTTCTCCTGGAGGCGGGGAACGTTCTCCTGGCGTTCCCCAAACCCAGACTCGTGGTGAGGCTGGCGTGCGGCCGCTCGGCGTCGTGCTCGGCGAGGTGATGCTGGCGTGCGGCCGCTCGGCCATGAAGCTCCTGGCGCTCAGTGTCTGTGCTGATGTTGATGCCAGAGGAGGTCTGGAGCTGTCGGAGCTGGTAAAGGCAGACTGCATGGCTGCTGCTGGATTCATACACCTGTGGTGACGGGACTGAATGACACACCTGAACTCACTGGTTAACAGGTGTGGCCTGATACTTTTGTCCATGCAGTGTATTTTCAATCATTTTCAATCATTAGAAATATTGTTTCTTTTTTTTGTTTTTTTGTTTTTTGTTTTTTGTTTTTTTTTCAAAATTTTCGGTTATTTATTTATTTATTTATTTACTTATTTACTTTCAAACCCTGCCTGTTCCTGACAGAGCAGCCTCAGTGCGTCGGCAGTCTAACCTGTGAGATTAAAGCAGAGAGAAGATCCTGCATCCTAACAGCTTCTAGTCAGTCTAAATAAACTGAGGGCCCCTGGGGGCCCCACTTTAAGTAGCTGTTGTTCCTGAGGTTTCATTCTGCACCGTCAGCCCAGATCTTATTTCTCTTCCTTCTGGTGAAACTCAGTTGATCTGCTGACTCAGCAGTTTTCAGCGCACGCCGACTCAGCCAGTAACCTGTAGCGGGAGGTCAGGGGTCAGAGGTCAGATGTGGCAGGATAACGGGGGCCATCAGCCCCTCTGATGACCCCGGACTCCTCTTATCTGTGACCTTTGACCCAGCCTGGCAGCCTCAAAGGCAGCGAGGGCCGAGCCGCTGACCTGGACATAGTTGGACACGCCGCGACCGGCCCGCCGCTCAGCCTGCCGGCACTCCTCTGAAAACACTCTGCAGCGAGCGCAGGCCGGCGGGACGGGAGGCCGGCGGGACGGGAGGCCGGCGGGACGGGAGGCCGGCGGGACGGGAGGCCGGCGGGACGGGAGGCCGGCGGGACAGGCCAACATGAAATATCAGCTTCCTGGAAAACATCTTGTTTTGTTTGTTTGCTTTTTTTTTTTTTTTTTTTTGGTGTTCAAACTGATTCATTACTTTTGTGAGATTAATTTGATCATTGTTTCAATCAGCATAAGTCAGCATTTTATTTCTTTGTTTGTATTCTCTTGATTTTATCTGCTGGTGATGAAAGTTGATTAGTGATGTGGTGACAGTGAAGTTTGATGTGTGTTTACACTGAAGTTTCATTTCTGCTGTTTCCTGCCTCTGGACTTCCTGTCGGTCCCTGCTGATGGTCCGTGGTGAGTTTCCCTCCCTGGAACCAGCAGGATGTAACTCTGGGTTCCACGCTGATGTTCTTTGACCTCTCATTAGAGAACGTCCCGTGAGTTTTACTGTAACCTGGAGGCGAACACCCACCCCGACCCAACCAGGAAGAGGAGGAGACAAAAATCTGCTTGAGCTCTAAAACATCTGGTGTAAAAGCTAAAACTGTAAAAGCAGGTTAGGGTTCTGCAGCAGAGAACATCAGTAACAGGAATCAGAGTCATACATTTATTTTGCACGTAGTCTTTGTTCCACAAACAGATCCAGAGTCTGCAGGATCTGCTTTTCAGGATGTTCATCTCTGACGGGGTTCCTCAGGGAACCGTCTGGGGTTCTCCTGTGGTTTCAGTCTGAAGGACTCCTCAGAGTTTTTTTTTTTTTTAGATCAGCTGTAAAGAAACCTGCACAGTCTGCACTGAAAAATATTTCATCTTAAGACATCATTTAGATTTAATTATTCATATTCTTCCAATCAGTTATTGAGATGTTTATTCCATCTGGAGTCTGGACTCCTGTTGTTCCTGAGGAACCGTGGCCTGGATCCAGGCTGCCAGAGCCATGGAAGGTAACAGCAATCAAATAAATCAATAAAAATAATTATTTAAAAAACAAAGATCAAAAGTCCTAAACTAAAAAAAAAATGTGACCATGGAATAAAAAACATGAGCAATAAAAAGTGAAAAAGCACAAATAGACAGATAATTAAAACAAGGCTGAAACATCAGTGCAGAGCTTCTCGCATGACGGGGAATTTCTCACAAACGATGAAAAGAAAGAAGAAGAAAGAAAGAAAAGAAAAGAGAGAAATGAAAGGAAAAGGCCTTGGCTTCCAGTTGAAGGAGAATCCATAAAAGTGGAACTATTTTATGTGTGAGTGTTGTTCCAGATGTGGCGGAGGCCTCCAGAGGCTGTGAGGCGGCCGACGCCTCTCATCTCCCGCCAGCGCGCTCCTCCTCGCGGCCACTTCAAAGACCAAGTCGCTATCAGGAAATCTCTGCTTCCTCTGGCCTGACACAGCAGAAACCTCCACCCAGCACCACCCTCCTCCTCCTCCTCCTCCTTCTCCTTCTCCTCCGCCTCTTCTTCTTTCTTCTCCTTCTTCTCTTCTTCTTCTTCTTCTTCTTCTTCTTCTTCTTCTTCTTCTTCTTCTTCTTCTTCATCTTCCTCCTCCTCTTTCTCCTCTTCCTTCTTCTTCTTCTCCTCCTCCTTCT
>NC_044001.1:489918-492418 GCF_902150065.1 Myripristis murdjan | reverse complement strand
CCAACACTCCTCCTCACTGAACACTCCTCCTGACCAACACTCCTCCTGACCAACACTCCTCCTGACCAACACTCCTCCTCACTGAACACTCCTCCTGACCAACACTCCTCCTGACCAACACTCCTCCTGACCAACACTCCTCCTCACTGAACACTCCTCCTGACCAACACTCCTCCTGACCAACACTCCTCCTCACTGAACACTCCTCCTCACTGAAGACTCCTCCTGACCAACACTCCTCCTGACCAACACTCCTCCTGACCAACACTCCTCCTCACTGAACACTCCTCCTGACCAACACTCCTCCTGACCAACACTCCTCCTGACCAACACTCCTCCTGACCAACACTCCTCCTCACTGAACACTCCTCCTGACCAACACTCCTCCTCACTGAACACTCCTCCTGACCAACACTCCTCCTCACTGAACACTCCTCCTGACCAAACACTCCTCCTGACCAACACTCCTCCTGACCAACACTCCTCCTCACTGAACACTCCTCCTGACCAACACTCCTCCTGACCAACACTCCTCCTCACTGAACACTCCTCCTGACCAACACTCCTCCTCACTGAACACTCCTCCTCACTGAACACTCCTCCTCACTGAACACTCCTCCTGACCAACACTCCTCCTCACTGAACACTCCTCCTCACTGAACACTCCTCCTGACCAACACTCCTCCTGACCAACACTCCTCCTCACTGAACACTCCTCCTGACCAACACTCCTCCTCACTGAACACTCCTCCTGACCAACACTCCTCCTGACCAACACTCCTCCTGTGGGATCCAGTCTGAAGGAAATCCTGCTGGTCTGAGTCCAGAACCCCAACCTCCTCCTCAGCATCTGGACTCTGAAGAGACGTTGCTGTGACTTGGGCCGATTCAGAAGAAAACAATCTGCTGATTCTGGGTCAGATCAGCAGGATCTCCTTGTTCCTGTGGGATCTGCTGAGGGGATCTGCTGAGGGGATCTGCTGAGGGGATCTGCTGAGGGGATCTGCTGAGGGGATCAGCTGCAGGCCTGAGACACGGCCAGATAAAGAATGAAGCAAAACGACAAATGAAATAAAAAACAGAGAACAAAAGCAAAATACAAAAATATTATTACTCTGAACATCAGTGTGTGTGTGTGTGTGTGTGTGTGTGTATGTGTGTGTGTGTGTGAGAGAGACTTGGTGAATGTGAGGAGAACATTGTAAAGACACTGTAGTGAAAAAGTGCTGTAGAATTTTCCAAAAGGTTATTTTTTACAGTAAAAATAAGCCACATTCATAATGATGGCAGTGATGTATTTCATGATACTGGGTCAGTGTGTCTAAGCTGGGCCCCTAGGGGGCCCTGAGGGGCTCCCAGGGGGCCCCCAGACCCCACTTTGAACCCCCTGCTTTCCACTGCAGCTTCTCTGTGTGTGAGCCAGTTTGGGTGTGTTTGATATCGATCTGCTGCGTCCTGTCTGGAGGACGGAGTCGATACAACAGCAGCAAACACGTATGTACATTACCTCCCTGGGTTTAGTCTGTATGAGAATGAATCTTCATATCTTTATTATTATTATTATTGTTATTATTATTATCATGTTTGTGAATTTTTGTTCATTTTTTTCTCTTCATCATTTTCTGTTATTCTTCCTGTGTTGTGTTCAGGGCCGGCGTGGTGCATCGACCGCCGCTCTGCACCACTCTGCAGACTGTCTGGCTTTAAACCAAACAGGCAGGAGACACACACACACACACACACACACACACACACACACACACACGCACGCACACACGCACGCACGCACACACACACGCACGCACGCACACACACACACACACACGCACACATACACTCAAAGGCTTTCAGTATCTGAAGGTGTTGAAAGGGGCGAGCAAATGGCTGAATGATTGCAGTGTGTGTGTGTGTGTGTGTGTGTGTGTGTGTGTGAGTGTGTGTGCGTGTTTATGTGTGTGCGTGCATGTGTGTGTGTGTGTGTGTGTGTGTGTGTATGGCTGCCAGTAAGGGCACTCTCAAGGTTTTTTTCTGCTTCCTGTGAATAAGATTGAAGTGATTTATTCCTGCGTTCCCTCTGCACTACAGGCTGAGTGTGTGTGTGTGTGTGTGTGTGTGTGTGTGTGTGTGTGTGTGAGTGTGTGTGTGTGTGTGTGTGTGTGTGTGTGTGGAGCCTTGCAGAGGCAATCTGTCCACGGCGCTCTGAGCCAAAGCAGCAGCTCTGATGGAAAATATTGCAGGGAGCAGAGAGGAAACAGGAAGATATGAAAACATGAAATTATGAAATTATATGGAGTTTAGTGTGTGAATGCAGCACACACACACACACACACTCATACACTCATATGAAACCCGATGTCCTGCACACTGATTCATCACACACACGCCTTAACCCTTTGAAGCCTGAGCAGATTCACTCCAGTCCTTTCCAAAGCGTCGCTGAAGGCAAAGATAAGTTCCCATCAGTGATCAATCAATCAATCAATCAATCAATGATTTTCTT
>NC_044001.1:482418-484918 GCF_902150065.1 Myripristis murdjan | reverse complement strand
TGTCAGGTCCTACAGGGAGAAATGAATGCACAGGTAAATGCTGAGATCAGCAGTTAGATTGTTAAATAAAGCATGAGATGGTGTGCAGTCCATTAACTCAGGCTGTCTGACCCTCCATGGTTACCTGTTGTCTACCTGGAGCTTTGCCCTGCTCACCTGCTCTGAGTTACTGTTTCACCTGTTGCTTGTTTGCCCAGGTACACACTGTGTGAGTCTGCTCTGTCCCAGACAAAAGACCACCAACGTGGGAGAAACATCCTACGTCACTCTGTGAGAGAGGTTCAAAGATGGCCGTCGTCATGGTCTTACAATCAAGGATAACCTGGAGAAAAATTCTGACGGCGTCTGAAACTGGAAAGCCTATAATGTGACCTACTGCTACCCAACCAATAGAAACGCAGCATAAAATGGCGACACTGACCAACATGACACTGGAGCTGAAGCCAGTGATGGAGGCAAAACAAGCAAAACCAAATGTTTGGCATTCCAGTGAAGAAGGAAACGACCAGGTCCACGTTCTCCTCCTCTTCCTCCTCTTTGGCTTTTTGTCCGGACACACTGATATCACTTAATATTAATAATGAATAGTAACACATTGATGCCACTGTTGTAAGGCTGCATTTTTGCTGAGCTGCATTGTTCACTGCTATGAGTGATCACATATGCTGACGATGTTTTCTTCTATACTGCTAATTCCATAGGAGCCTGATCTCTGCCTGAGGGCCCTACTTGCCGTTCTGAGGGCCCAGCTCATCACCAAAAGGGACCAAGCCTTTGCCGTCTGGGCCCCTAAGCTGTGGAACTCCCTGCCGGGAGATCTCAGGCAGGCTAACTCAGTTTCTTCTTTTAGATCTCTTCTTAAGACTCACTTTTTATCGCATGGCATTTTACTAACCAGTGGTTTTTAATGTAACTTGTATGTTTTTATTGTTTGTGGGATCTTTTAATAGCTTGTTTTATCATTCTTTTATGTATTTGTATGTGTTTTATTGTTGTATGGGATCTTTTAGTAGCTTACTCTATCATTGTTTTATATGTATTTATTTGTGATTTGTTCTTATTGGAAAGCACCTTGTAACCTTGGTTTGGAAAGGTGCTATATAAATAAAGTTATTATTATTATTATTATTATTATTATTATACTGACTTGCTTTGTAGCCCATAAGATTGAGCTGGTATGATAACGGTACAGTCTGCATACATCAAACCTGCTGTCAAGTGCTTTAGATCCATGTCACATAGTGCTCTGTGTCTACTAACCCACCAATAAGAACGCAGCATGAAGTGATGATGCTGGAGCCAAACACAAAATGAGCCAAACCAAATGTCTGGGATTCCAACAAAGATGAAAATGACAGGATCCATATTCTCCTCCTCCTCCCCTTCTCTCTATTTTAGTCCAAATACTTTCATACCACTTAATATTATGTTAATATTAACGCAGTAATATTACTTAATATTAATTAATATGAATACATTAATTTCACTATTGCAAGGCTGCATTCTTGCTGAGCTTCATTGTTTGCCACTACAGCAGAGCAGAGTGATCACGTACGCTGATGATATTTCCTTCTATACTGACGTGTCACAGCCAATAGGATTCAGCCGTGTGATCCTCGTACAGTCTGCATACATCAAACTCAGGTTTATCAGATCCATGTCACACATTGTGGCCTGCAATACACTTACAAGATTACTGAGATCTCACAGTCTGTAGGCGCCATCGCTTTAGTTCAGAGATGACAGCGACAGAGATGTCGCTATAAAAAAAAATCCCAGAAAGAAGGAAAGAGCAGCTCTTTTCTTATCCTCTGGGAGCTAAATGTCAAACCTGTCTGCTGTGTGTTTGCTGCATGTGTCTCTTCTGCATGATGTAATTCTACACTCTGTGTTGTTTTCATGAGCCGACACGCAGCTGCTCACTGATTGGTCGGCTACGAACTGATTGATTTAAAATAATAAATCAGAAAGCAGTCTAAAATATCCATGTGGGAACTCGGGTCGTACTGTCGGTAGTCAAATATAATCCAGTCGTGGTGAAGGTCTGACAGTCTGCCTCCTGACCGGCTGAGGCTCCTCCCCCTGACTGGCTCCAGGTGTGTTCTTACCTGTGTGTTTCCAGGTGTAGCGCCTGTCTCTGCTCTGTTTCCTCTGTCAGCAGAAATAAACAGTTGTTCGTTCTGTTTCCTTCCTGCTGTAAACACGATGTCACATGACCTCCACTTCCTGTCAGACAGAGCATCTTAAACACTCCCAAATTGAGATCTGGTTGGTTTGGGGTTCGACCTGTCCCGCCCAAACTTCCTGTTTCAACAGGAAATACATCAGATCAAGAAAATAAGAGTCCGTTTCATGGGCTCTTTAATGTTCTGGTAGCTGCGCATTTTGGAAAGAAACCAGTGAGTCTCAGGATTCAAAGGGTTAACTCTGCTGGTTCAGCTCTGCTGCTGCTGGGAAAATCTGTTGGCTGGAGAGTCAATTTGGATTTATTAGCAGCTCC
>NC_044001.1:464918-477418 GCF_902150065.1 Myripristis murdjan | reverse complement strand
ATTAGTCTCCTCTTTGTAAATTAAATGCACTTACAACTCTAACTGGCATAATAAAAAGTTAACTGACCTCAATCCTGGGTGAAATGCTGTATTAATATGTTACCATAGCAACAGCAGTCAAAGTATTAAAAATACAAAACAAACAAACAAACAAAAAAAAAAAAACATCAGACCTGGTGTATAAATCCTGAAGCTCGACCGTCAGTCATCATGTGTGGCATCCAATGCGTACCAAGCAAATATATTAGGTTTTAAATAGCTTTCATCAAAAAAAAAAAAAAAAAAACCTTAAATCAGGACCATTTAATGAAAAGTGAAGCATTTACAGATATGGGCGTGCTGTGCAGGGGGCGCTACAGTAAAGGGCAAAGTTCATATGATAATAAATATAAAACAAGGCTACATACAAACAAGAGAATAACAGCCGTGTGTCCTGTCTGCTGTCAGTTTGTCTCAAAGTGCAGGGAAATCCCATTTCTGCAGCGATGCCAGACCTCTGAGAGGAGCCCTCTGAGAACCTCTGAGAATGTGTGATGGACCTCTGAGAACCTCTGAAGGCTCTGGGGAACCTCTGAAGAACCTCTGAAGAATCCTATTTAAGTACCACTTCTAGCACACAGCGGGGAACACCTTCCCAACAGGAAAACTGATTCCTCCTTTCACTTCCTACCAACAGCCATGTTCAGATCGGTCTAGGCACTTGTCGGGCCGAGAGAGATAAGAGAGAGGGAGAGAGAGAGAGAGAGAGAGAGAGAGAGAGAGAGAGAGAGAGAGAACAAGAGGCCAATTTGATTGGCTCTGCCTGAACTCCAAACCAACCTTTCACCTTCACGTTAGGACTCCCAAAAAAACGAATCTCAGCGCTGGAGAGTGGAGAGTTTAGGGAGCGGTTACCGTGGGTTACGAGGACAAGAGACGGTGACATCATCACCTGAACAACAACATGTCGTCTTCTGTGGAGAGTCCATGTTGTTATGTAGAAAGAAGGAAAAGCAAAGCACAGTTACAGTTGTTGTTTAACCGGCACTCCTCCAATATGGCTGCCTGTCCCTTGTAACCGTTGGTAACCGCCCTCCTCGCCGTCCATGACCAGCTGCTGTTCACAGTGTGTAAGCACTAAGGCATGCTGGGAACCCTGTGTTGCATACTGACACACTCTGCTATGGCTTCGTTAGCTCAGTATGAAGCTGAGAGGGTTGAGGGAAACCTGGTTCTGAACATCTGACAGAATCTGAACCGGATCTGCCGTCCAGATCCAAGGCGGCTGAGTTGTTATAAACATCTGCAATTCTGTGAGGTTAGCGCGGGTTAAACCTGCGTCGCTTCTAAACTGAAATTCCTTCAGCTGCTGTGAGTGTTTGCATTTGGCTGTAGTGCAATTTTTTAAAATTAATTAATAAATTTTTTTTTTGCTTTTCAGGGAAAATGCCAATTCTCTCAGCCAGTACCGTTTAGCCTGCCAACAGTTCCTGAGACGCAGGATGTGCCAGTCCCTTGCGCCATAAATGATGGAGCAATCTCAGCAAATAACAGAATCCAAAACTGATTTGCAGGGTTTTGCTAGAAAATGCTTCACATCCATTTGAAGAACCAGTAGATGTGATGTTATTTTCAGAGGCGAAGAAGACCTGGGGATCCATAGTGACTTTGGAAAACTACCTGGACTTGGAGGCTCAGGTTGGTTTAGATGTCAGTGTTGAAATGTACTTGTACCGCCTTGGCACCGATCGTCTGTTAAGTTTGGTTCACAGTTGGTTTGGTTCAGGTACACAGGAAGTGTACAGGTAAGGCACCCAGACACATTTGGTTCTTGTTCATTCTCAGTGGGTGCTAGCAGGGCTGCTCTCCTCCCCAAACAGCCAGACCTGTTTGATGTTCCAATAGAAAATCCCAAAACTGGACCAGTACCGCAGCTATAGTGTGTTTCCGGTGTGGGTCCAGGGCGGGCCTGGTACGGTGGGATGTCGGTTCCTGCTGACTCACACGGTGGTCATGAGTTTGAGCGAGCCTGATCTAAACCTCAGGATTTTCTTCTTCAGGTTGTGAGACGCCTTAATCTTGACAAAGGCCTTGGCCTGAGCCGTGGTCATTTCCTGTGGCCCCTCCCCAGTCCCAGTTGCCCCGTACTGACCCATCCCCCTGCCCATCCCGCCTCCAGCCCCACCTCCACCGCTCTCCTCTGAGTCGCTGGTGGTGGTGCTCTCGCCGTCGAACTCCTCGCTCAGGCTGGACTCGCTGTCTCCGAAGCGGTTGGTGGTGTAGTTGGACCGCTCATCCTCGCTGGTATCCACGATGGTGGAGTGGAAGAGCGAGGCGCACTCGGCCGAGTACTCAGAGTCGCTGCCCGCCACGTAGGAGTATGGGCTGCTGAACTGTCCAGCGGAGGGGAGGTACATGTTGGCCTGGCTCAGCAGCTCCTTCCTCTGTCGGCGTTGGGCGCGCCTGAACGCCTCGTCGTACGGCACCTCTGTGATCGCCCGCAGCCGCCGGTAATCGTTCCGTTTGTACTTGGGTTTGGCGACCACCACGACTGGGTCGCGTCCATGGTGATGGTGATGACCGATGTGGTGATGATGGTGATGACTGCCACCATGGTGGTGGTGGTTTCCATGGTGACCCTGGTGATGTTGCCTGGACACGCCAGACCGGCTGCTAGTGATGCTGATCATGGTTGATGTGGCGTGCTTGTCCAGGACTCGGCCTTCTGGGATGGATGCGGGGATGCGTTTGGTTCTGGAGGTCAATGACCCACACACGGTCCCAGTGGCGGGTGCTTTCTTGGAGGCTTTGTGGTGGGTGGTGCCCACCTCCTCTGAGAGCCGGGACTTTTTGGAGCCGGGCCGGTGGTTGTGCCTGTCGCCCCTCCTCTCTGACATGGGCTCGGTGTGTTCAGGGGCCCGTCCTCCCGTGGTGTTCTTCACCTTGACAATCTTGACATTCTTGCTGCCGCCCTTCCGTAGTTTAACGTTCTGCCGCTGAGCAGGAACGTACTTGGCACTCACCATGTGACCCCTACCTCCTCCCCCTCCTACCGCCCCTCCTCCTCCTTCATCCTGGCTCTGGGAGGAGGAGCCTAGACTGACGAGCTCTGGCACTGACTTATCCTGACCTTTCCCTGTTTGGTCAGGTGAGAGGGGCCTGGGACTCTTATTGGGTGTGGCTAATTGAGTTTTGACATTCTGAGGTGATTTAAGAGGAAGTTCATGGTCTGTGGTTGGTGGAGGAGGACAACATGGCTGCTTGATCTCTTTGGGGGAGGAGTTTGCTTTGGGACTGCCCAGCTCCTTGTAATCACGGGGCAGCGTCGCCGCGGAAACTGCATGTGAAGGAAGTCCTCTGTTAGCTGAGGACGAGCCTCTCTTTTTCAGGGTGTTCGTGTTTGTGTGAATGTCATTGCTGACAGGGAAGCCATTTTGGACACTGCTGTTGAGAGGGAAGCCATTACTGACGGTGAAATCACTCTGACTCAGAGCCACGTCCCCGCTGTCGGCCTGGAGGCCGTGCTGCAGTGCGTCACTGTTACCAGCAGGGAAGCCATTTTGTGTCTGACAGCCACCGTTCTCCTGCTCTTCACCCCGGCTCTCCATCGACCACTGCCTCTGGGGGGAGGAGCTCCCTGCCGCTCCACAGGGCAGCCATGACGCCTTCAGCTCAGACCCCCTCAGAGTCCCCGGACCGGGAGCTGGACCCGGACCGGGCCCGGACACCTGCCGCACACACAGGCTGGCCTGCCTCAGGATGCTCTTGGACGGGTCAGTGTTGATGCTGGTCCTGGGTCTGTTGGTCCGGACGGGCTGAGCGCGGCGCTGCAGCAGACCGTAGATGTAGCCGTCCAGACGCTTATGGGCGGGAGTTTGGGATGAGGAGGAGGAGGCTGGCCAGGAGGCGCTTTGGGCTACGAGAGGAGCTGAAACCAAGGAGAAGGAGGGCAGAAGAGGAAGAGATTCTAGTTTTAGTCCTTCGATGCAACTTTCACCGCTTTTTGGAAGTCCATCGTCTTTGCCGTGAGCTCCGCTCCCCAGCATCTGGAAGAAGATGGGGCTCTGGACGGCGACGGCGTGCAGCGGGCTCGGGTAGCGGTAGACGTCGCTGCCGTTCCTGGCCACCAGGTCACAGTGGTATTTAGACTGGGAGTCGCAGGAGGCGGCCGGGGGGTCGAGGGAGGGCGGGTGGGGGGCGGAGAGGGAGCGTCGGACGGTTCCCGAAGACGACTGCTCGTCCCAGAGTCCTCCGACCAGACCGCCGCACTCCATACAGCCGACCAGCTCGTCTGCAGAGACACACACACACACACACACACACACACACACACACACACACATCAGAGAGGAGAACACACACCTGGTACCTGAAGGCACTGGGCACATTTTACTTATGAGCAACGGTTCTCAAAGTGGGGTCTGCGGACCCTCCAGGGGTCTTTGAGTTTAATGCTTGTGAAAGGATCCAGCATCACCGATCTGACCTTTCAATATGTCATTTTAACAATCAACAATACATTTCTGCTGACATTTAAAAAGATATTTTGTTGCTGATTTCCATTTTCTCCTCACTTTTTATTAATTTCTGGCTAATTTTCAGCTCATTTCTCGCTAATTTACTCCTGGCCTTTTTAAGCATCTTTTCAAAAAAGAAATCATGGATGTGCTGAGGGGGAATCATGATCAGCATTATCAAAAAATTACTAGAACATTAGTAAACATTGGAAACAAACATGAAACGAACATCTGGACTGAGATATAAACCTGTGAGTGAATTCTTTCTTTTTAAGCTTTAATGAACATCTGTCCCAACACTCCACATGTTGATTCTGCTGTTGACTGAGCGTCCTGTTAGTGTGTGTGTGTGTGTGTGTGTGTGTGTGTGTGTGTGTGTGTGTGTGTGTGTGTGTGCGTGCGTGTGTGTGTGTTCAGAGGTGTTAAATGGCCTTCTGTTTGAGCCTTATCAGAGGTGTGGCTTCCTGCCGGCCACGACGCCACGCCGCAAGAAAAACAATTAACCTGAAGGCATCCACACACACACACACACACACACACAGTCGTGTTTCCATCACTTCAGAGGACATTACATTGACTTACATTCATTTCCTGGAGATTTATCCTAACCCTAACCCTAACTCCATACGGCTGGACCCAGTCTGACAGTTCCTGAATCCCAGCACCGGGCGTCGGGTTCTGCTACATGGTTTCATGGTTTCATGGTTTCATGGTTTCATGGTTTCATGGTTTCATGGTTTCATGGTTTCATGGTTCCACACTGACCCTGAACCTCAGTCAAGGCGGGCTGTTCTTCAGAGTTTTGGCAGCTCAGTAACGGATGTGGGTCAGTTCCTTTTCACGCCAAAACTCACAACCAAAGCCGCTCGTACTACTGAAATTGGAGCTGGAGTCGGTGTGAGATATCGAGTGTTTTATTTCCTAACCTGACCCCCTGACCCTGAACTTATCTTACCTTTAAATCAAGTCTGCTCCCGATAATTAATGATTGTCACTATAAGGGGACTTGCTTTATGTCCCCATGAGGGAGGCGAGTCCCCACAACATTAGCAATACCTCGACCACACACACACACACACACACACACACACACACACACACACGGAGTTTGTAAATTGTTGTAAACGATAACAGAATCATCTGGCCAATGGAGGGAGAGTGAGGCTGTGCAAAGGAAAGTAAAGGTGTGTGTGTGTGTGTGTGTGTGTGTGTGTGTGTGTGTGTGTGTGTGTGTGTGTTTACACAGCAAACAGGACAAAAGGAGCAGCAGACAGACACCACATGTTACATCAAACAGAGGAGGAGGAGGTGTGTGTGTGTGAGCGGGTGTGTAAAGTGACATCACATGACGGCGGCGTGGGCGGAGCCACAACACGTCAGCAGGACATGAGAAAAATAAATGAAAGAAAATTATCAGAAAAATGAGAAAACATTACAACATCAGCAAAAAACATTTTGTAAATAAAAGAAAATATCAGCTCATTAAAAAGTGAGATAGAATAAAGTTCCAGATGGAACCCAGACGTGTTCTGGACAGTTTGAGTTCTGTAAACTCACGACACAGTTTTACTTTTGGAACGCTTCGTTTTTATTTTTCTTTCAGTCAAAGAAAATGTTTTTTTCTCATCTACTTTGCTTTATTTTGTTTTAGTGGATATTATTCTTGGTTTGCCTTTCACAAGCATTTCAGTCAAAGAGAAAATAAATGATTCCTCCCCTCAGGGACCTCCTAGAGGACCCTGAGGGGCCCCTGGGGGCCCCAGGACCCCAGCCTGAACATCCCTCGCAGCACTGCAGTACTTTAGCAGTACTTTAGCAGTACTGCAGTACTTAAGCAGTGTTATGGAGTATTCTGTACCTGTGGACGGCAGGCGGCCGTCGGCGTCGGCGGCCGAGCAGAAACACTCACTGAAGACCGAGTTGGACGAGTTAGAGAGCGAGCCGGACGCCCCGTCACTCAACTCATAGAAACCTGCAGAGAGAGAGAGACAGGGAGAGAGACAGACAGGGAGAGAGAGAGACAGACAGACAGGGAGAGAGAGAGACAGGGAGAGAGAGAGACAGAGACATTCTTATTATAAATAAAACAGAGTAAATCTTTAAATAAATTCCTCAGTTAGTTTGGAAGTGGTGTGTTCGAGGGGTTTGTATTAAATTGAAAGTCTAAACTTTTATATTTTTCCTTTTAGTTCTTTTTTTCTCATCTGTATAAACTCAGTTCAGTTCGGCGGGACTTGACTGACGTGGGAAACAGACGTGTACATCGCCATGGCAACGTGTCCAATAGAAACAACGAAAAGTGAATCTGAATCAGAAAAACTTCACTGATCTGTGAAAGAGGATCAGCTGCAGCCAATCAGATTCTCAACAGAGGAATTCAGTTATTAGAAAGAGAAAAATATAAAAAATATGTGCCTTACAAATTTGTATAAAGTCTGTGTATTAAGCCTAAATATGTGCATTAATCCTACAAAATATTACAAAAATAAATACAGAAATAAGAATGAATGAATGAATGAAGAAGAATGAGGATGAATTTGAGTGTCAAGGTTTGTATTTCTGCTTGCAGGGTTCGGGTTCGGGTTCGGGTTCGGGTTCTGCCTCCAGCTCTGCAGACCCGCCGGGCCTCGCGGGGTTAAATCTGCCCGCAGCTTCCTGTCAGGCCGGCCGGACGCCACCTGAATCCTCCACCAGCCTTTTCATTTTTCTGGATTTTTGCCAATATATATGCCTTGAGATTGACCTGAGATTCAGCCCCTGCAAGCCCCGCCCACTTGTCATTCAAGCCCCGCCCATCTGTCCTGCACTGCACGGTGAGTGTGCACGAGACCTGATTGGCTCTGAGGCAGCCACTGGATCTGGATCTGGATCTGGATCTGGATCTGGATCTGAATCTGGATCTGGATCTGGATCCAGTTCCCCTCCAAGTGAGAAATGAAACTCAAACGTTCCCTGCTCAGTAAATAAAGACGTGTTGGTGTGTCAGTGTGTCTCTGCTCTCAGTAAAGTTTACAGGTGATGTACCTGAACTGGGTCGACTGTCCGTCTCCACCTGGTCATGTGACGCCTCGCTGTCCAGTCGCATCTCGCTGATCTGCCGGTCCAGCTCCTGCAGCTGGCTGATCAACCCGGCGTCCCGCCTCCTCAGGCAGTTCTGACACACACACACACACACACACACACACACACACACACACACACACACACGTCAGTCGTTATGGTAACGTGATGACGGCTGAATGCTGCATATCTGACATCAACCTGAGAAACAGACCAGCTGAATTTGAGTGTCATCGCCCTTTAATCAGGACTCAGCCACACGATGAGCAGGAAAAGAAAACGTGTTCCACCGCCTGGGTTCTTCCAGGAACCAAAGTCTGCTCACAGAACCACAGAACCTAACCCGGCCTCACAGAGGACGGGTTCTGAGGTCCCTGAACGCCACGTCAGGCCTGTCTGAGGTCCCTGAACGCCACGTCAGGCCTGTCTGAGGTCCCTGAACGCCACGTCAGGCCTGTCTCAGGTCCCTGAACGCCACGTCAGGCCTGTCTGAGGTCCCTGAACGCCACGTCAGGCCTGTCTGAGGTCCCTGAACGCCACGTCAGGGCGGTCTGAGGTCCCTGAACGCCACGTCAGGGCGGTCTTTAAGGAACCTGAAAATCCTTCATGAGGTTCCTCTGGAGAACCGGCCGGTCTGGAGGGAGTTCCTGGTAGAGCCGCTCTCAGTTGGTTCATCAAAACTGACTGACAGCTTTGATGAACCAATGAGAGAGCTGCATAATACTGTAACAATAACAACAATAACAACAATAACAACAACAACAACAATAACAGTTCTTGTTGATTCTTCTTAGTAATTATTCATGTTGTTATGATTGTTGTTAATTATCACCTCATGTTGTCACAGCCGCCTGCTGAGACCTGAAGCACGAAGTGTGAGTGAAGCCAGAGACACATGGCTGACAGCAACACACACACACACACACACACACACACACACACGCAGGCATGCACGCACACACACACACAGAAACTGAGCTGCACTCAGATCAGTGGTTTTATTTCAGAGCTACAGGAAGCATCAGGAGCATCAGCTTCCTGTCCTGTCTGTCTGCCTGCCTGCCTGTCTGTCTGTCTGTCTGTCTGCCTGTCTGTCTGCCTGCCTGTCTGTCTGTCTGTCTGCCTGCCTGTCTGTCTGTCTCTCTGTCTGTCTGTCTGTCTGTATTAGATACGTCCATGTCCGCCTCTAATTTGCATAAAGTGGCCTAGACCTCAACTTTATGCAAATGAGGAGACGCCACTGTGACGCCCCATCTCTGGAAATGCAACACAAAACTCCCAGAATGCACTGCACAGCTGCCCGCATACACAATGAATGGAAGCGTGGAGGTGAGTGATCGTGTTGTTTCCCTCCAGCTGAGAGCAGCTGAGGTGTGTGTGTGTGTGTGTGTGTGTGTGAGTGTGTGTGTGTGTGTGTGTGTGTGTGTGTGTGTGTGTTCAGTCTCAGAGGATCAGAGGAAGGCCCGACAGGAATGTGGAGTCAAGCTGCTGCCAGCCGCCACCTGTCAATCAGCCTGCCTGGCCCCGCCCACCACTGCAGCTGACACACAGCAAACACACACACACACACACACACTCACACACACACACACACACACACACACACACACACACACACACAGACACTCACTGTGAAAACCTGCGCTCAGACGCCTTCCACACACATTTAAACTGCTCCTCATTTTGCTGAGAACCTCGGGGGCCCCAGGCCCCCCTCGTGGGCCCGGGCCCCGGTGGCCCCACGCTGAAGGCTCTAAGCCGACATGGGCCGGCTGCAGGCTGAGGTCTGCTTCATCTCCTCTACCTGAGCAGCAGCAGACTGACCTGGGATCAGCTCAGCTGGGCTCCTCTCCGCCCTGTCATCAAGTGAAAGACGATCTGCAGAGTTTCCTGTGCGGGACGCAGCTGCTGCCCCGGGACGGGAGTGTTCTGCAGGCCGGAGCACACGGGAAACCCTGACCCGGAAAACCCCGACCCGGAAAACCCCGACCCGGAAAACCCCGACCCGGAAAACCCCGACCCGGAAAACCCCGACCCGGAAAACGGCTCAGCTCCACTGCACGCGGTCCAGTCCTCAGAAAACCTCCAGAAACACTCAGGACCTCCAGGAAACCTTCAGCACACAGCCCTCAGAGAAACATCCAGAAAACCCCAGGACCAGGACCAGGACCAGGACCAGGACCAGGGCCAGGACCAGGACCAGGACCAGGACCAGGACCAGGACCAGGACCAGGGCCAGGGCCAGGACCAGGACCAGGACCAGGACCAAGGCCAGGACCAGGGCCAGGACCAGGACCAGGACCAGGACCAAGGCCAGGACCAGGGCCAGGACCAGGACCAGGACCAGGACCAGGACCAGGACCAGGACCAGGACCCCTCAGGCCTGCAGCTCCAGGCAGGACGCTTCACCAGGAAACTCTTCAGAAACATCATGGACCGGACACATTTAACCCTCTGAGGGGAGGAGGAGCTCCTGCTCAGAGAATCTAACACTCCATCTACACACACACACACACACACACACACCTACACGCGCACACACACACACACACACACACACATCTACACACACATCTACACACACTCCATGTGCACTATATCTACATGCACTACATCCGTCCCATTTGAGTAAAAACATGATCCGGTTGCCATGGAGACGAGGATACAGGAAGTGTTGGTCAGGGCTGTGCTGTACAGAGAAGCTGAGGGTGTGTCCTGGTCTCCCTGTAGCTCCCTGTGTGGTGGACTCCTCAGGGTGTGTCCTGGTCTCCCTGTAGCTCCCTGTGTGGTGGACTCCTCAGGGTGTGTGCAGTGTTCAGTGACTCCAAACCTCAGAGAGCAGTTTGAACAGTTTGAACAGTCTGAACAGTCTGAACAGGTGAACGACGGTTCCTCACCTCACCGACAGATATTACCCATCAGTCATTGCGCGCCGGCGAGTCGAACCAACGGTTAACTCTCGTTGTTTATGGCAACAACAACAACCAGGTGCTGGAGACGCGGCGGTTATTTCTCTCACCACCGTCTTTATTAAGCATCTTAAAATAATCTGTCAGTGATCAGCATATAATCTGACACAGTTTGAATTCAGTGCCCTGTGGATCTGAACTCAGCCTGTGTTCTGATCCACAGAGCTGCTGCCTGCTGCCTGCTGCCTGCTGCCTGCTGCCTGCTGCCTGCTCTCTGCTGCCTGCTGCCTGCTGCCTGCTGCCTGCTCTCTGCTGCCTGCTGCCTGCTGCCTGCTGCCTGCTCTCTGCTGCCTGCTGCCTGCTGCCTGCTGCCTGCTGCCTGCTGCCTGCTGCCTGCTCTCTGCTGCCTGCTGCCTGCTGCCTGCTGCCTGCTCTCTGCTGCCTGCTGCCTGCTGCCTGCTGCCTGCTGCCTGCTGCCTGCTCTGCTGCCTGCTGCCTGCTGCCTGCTGCCTGCTGCCTGCTGCCTGCTGCCTGCTGCCTGCTGCCTGCTGCCTGCTCTCTGCTGCCTGCTGCCTGCTGCCTGCTGCCTGCTGCCTGCTGCCTGCTCTCTGCTGCCTGCTGCCTGCTCTCTGCTGCCTGCTCTCTGCTGCCTGCTGCCTGCTCTCTGCTGCCTGCTGCCTGCTGCCTGCTGCCTGCTGCCTGCTGCCTGCTGCCTGCTGCCTGCTGCCTGCTCTCTGCTGCCTGCTGCCTGCTGCCGCTGCTGCCTCTCTGCTGCCTGCTCTCGCTGCCTGCTCTCTGCTGCCTGCTGCCTGCTGCCTGCTGTCTGCTGCCTGCTGCCTGCTGCCTGCTGCCTGCTGCCTGCTCTCTGCTGCCTGCTGCCTGCTCTCTGCTGCCTGCTGCCTGCTCTCTGCTGCCTGCTCTCTGCTGCCTGCTGCCTGCTGCCTGCTCTCTGCTGCCTGCTGCCTGCTGCCTGCTCTCTGCTGCCTGCTGCCTGCTCTCTGCTGCCTGCTGCCTGCTGCCTGCTCTCTGCTGCCTGCTCTCTGCTGCCTGCTCTCTGCTGCCTGCTCTCTGCTGCCTGCTGCCTGCTGCCTGCTGCCTGCTGCCTGCTCTCTGCTGCCTGCTGCCTGCTGCCTGCTCTCTGCTGCCTGCTGCCTGCTGCCTGCTGCCTGCTGCCTGCTCTCTGCTGCCTGCTGCCTGCTGCCTGCTGCCTGCTGCCTGCTCTCTGCTGCCTGCTCTCTGCTGCCTGCTGCCTGCTGCCTGCTGCCTGCTGCCTGCTGCCTGCTGCCTGCTCTCTGCTGCCTGCTCTCTGCTGCCTGCTGCCTGCTGCCTGCTGCCTGCTCTCTGCTGCCTGCTGCCTGCTCTCTGCTGCCTGCTCTCTGCTGCCTGCTGCCTGCTGCCTGCTCTCTGCTGCCTGCTCTCTGCTGCCTGCTCTCTGCTGCCTGCTGCCTGCTCTCTGCTGCCTGCTGCCTGCTCTCTGCTGCCTGCTGCCTGCTGCCTGCTGCCTGCTCTCTGCTGCCTGCTGCCTGCTCTCTGCTGCCTGCTGCCTGCTCTCTGCTGCCTGCTCTCTGCTGCCTGCTGCCTGCTGCCTGCTCTCTGCTGCCTGCTGCCTGCTCTCTGCTGCCTGCTCTCTGCTGCCTGCTCTCTGCTGCCTGCTCTCTGCTGCCTGCTGCCTGCTGCCTGCTGCCTGCTGCCTGCTGCCTGCTCTCTGCTGCCTGCTCTCTGCTGCCTGCTGCCTGCTCTCTGCTGCCTGCTGCCTGCTGCCTGCTGCCTGCTCTCTGCTGCCTGCTGCCTGCTCTCTGCTGCCTGCTGCCTGCTCTCTGCTGCCTGCTCTCTGCTGCCTGCTGCCTGCTGCCTGCTGCCTGCTGCCTGCTGCCTGCTGCCTGCTCAGGGAACGTCGGTGAAGGGAACTTCACTTCATGAATTTCCTCCAGTCTGAACATCCTGCAGCGTCACAGCTGTTTACGGCCGAGTTTCCAAAACACAGCCAGTGAAATGTTATTTCATTCATTCACATCACCGCTGTCATTTGCCAGAT
>NC_044001.1:449918-462418 GCF_902150065.1 Myripristis murdjan | reverse complement strand
ACACACACACACACACACAGTCGGCCAGCCTGGGGTCAGGCGGGGTCAGACGGGGTCAGGGGTCAGGGGTCAGGGGTCAGGGCCTACCAGCTGTTTCCGGAGCAGCAGGATGTTGTCCTCCAGCAGTTTCTCGTCGGGGCTCCGCGGGCTCGCTCGCTCTCTGCCCGGCGGCGGCTCGTGCAGCGCGGCCCGGACCAGCAGCTCGTGCCGCTGCCGCAGCAGCTCGAGCTCCGCGAGTCCGGACAGCGCGGCCTCCAGGCGCTCCCGGGTGCGCGCCCGCTCCGCGTCCCCGTCGCCCCCGGCGGGGCCCGGCGCTCGGTCCCGCGGCTCCCCCCTCCCCCCCGCCTCCCTGCAGGACAGCAGCATCTCTCCGCAGCCTCAGCCCGCGTGCGGCATCTGCGCTACTTTGCGGGATGTTGAGAGCGGCGGGTCACGCACGGCAGTGGGAGCGCGTGCGCGGAAGCGGCTGCTCCAATGAAGTAGTTTGACTGAAGCTGCTTAATTAAACAGGTTCTCCCTCAGCCAATGAGAACTCCCGTCTCCCCCGCGGCTCCCAACTCCTCCGCCTTGGATCATCCGGATCCGGAGCAGCAGGTTGTTTGTTTCCCTCCGGACGCACGGGTCGGGTGGGGTAGGGTGGGGTGGGTGGTAGTGGGGTAAATCCGGTGCTCGTGCAGGCTCCAGGTAGCGTCCAGGTAAATCCCACAATCCCCCGGGGCAGCAGCGGAGTGAGGCAGAGTGCAGATCCTCGTGCGGGCTGGGAGCTGCTGCCGCCGCCGTGCAGCCTCCGACCGGACTGACGGGGAGCGGAGAGCCGGGCTGCAGCTCCGCACAGGCCCCGCCCCTCCGGACACAACCCCGCCCACCCCGGACCACAACCCCGCCCCTCCGCCCCGCAAACCCCGCTCTGCTCATCAAGCCCACCGGAATGAACAGCAACACTTCCGGACACAGCTTTCAAAAGAAAAGCCCCCTCTTTTTTTTTTTTTTTTTTTTTAAATACTACAAATGATTCGGAGAGGAGCTTTTCTAAGCACGACACCATAACAACAGGCCTGATACTACTCATAACATGAATTAATATAATGACAACAATATTGATTATAACATCAGAATCAGAAATCCTTTATTGAGGTCAAACTTTGTCAGCTGCAGGTGCACAATTTTTCAAGACAAGAAAGAAATACAAAATATAAAAATATGTGCCTTACAAATTACAAAAACTATGTACATTAAGTTTGTGTGTTCATTAATCCTACAAAATATTACAACAATACATACAGAAACATTAGAAGTTGAGCGTCTGTGAAAAGTCGTGCAGCAGCTGACAGTCACACTGACACACAGCCTGTCAACACCCACCGATTATATCATAATTATAATTATTATTCCTGTAATATCTTTCTGAGACAGAATTCACACAGCGCTTGACAGAAAATTAAAAGAATAAAAAGCTACCTGAGCCGCCACAGAGCATCAGGTTAATATGCAATTATTATTTTAAGAGCAATAGACGTTTTTAAGTGCAACATCCTCTCCTCCCACATCCACTGGATTAACTGGCAACACGACGTCCTGTCCTGCTGCCACCTCGAGGCGAAGCACACAAACACAAACACAAACAAACACAAACACAAACACAAACACAAACACAAACACAAACAAACACAAACACAAACACAAACAAACACAAACACAAACACAAACACAAACAAACACAAACAAACACAAACACAAACAAACACAAACACAAACACAAACACAAACAAACACAAACACAAACACGCGTTCAGACGCTCCTGTCAGTCTCATCCATTCAAACCAGTTATTATATTATAAACTCTTACAAACTGCTGGAGACGATCAGGAGCTGCTGCCCTGCAGGGAAACGCTGCACGACACACAGGGATCTTTTCTATGTGATGTGATTCTGCAGCCATAAGACAGCAGCCAGAGTTTACAGATCATCATCATCATCATCATCATCATCATCATCATCATCATCACACCTGTCTGCAGGAGGTTATCAACTGATTTTCCTGCACATTCTGATTTTGTTTGTTGTTTGTTTGTTTGTTTGTTTGGGGATGTTATGTCACCACATTTAGAGGTTAGTGGATTTGGAGTATCTCATAATAATGATATAATGACAATAATAATAATGATAATTATTATAATTATTAGTATTGTTATTGTGATGATGATTATTCTCATCATCAATATTCTCATTATGATTGAGTTTATGTAAAAAAAAATATTTTTCATAAAGGCTGGAGCTCAGCTGCTTTACAGTAAAACAAAATGAAATGAAATTCTGCTGTTCTCGAGAAAAAACGATGGCTTATATTTTGGAGGATGATTCATCGCACTTCCGGTCTCGTCGTGTTTCTGTGCGGCAGCTTGACGCCCCGCCCCTCCGGCTGAGCCCGCCCACCGCCGGGTCCTAGCGCCGGCCGCTGCTCGGGTCCCGTTTACATGGAAACATCAATCATGTGACTGTGTCTGCAGGCACACACACACACACACACACACACACACACGCACCCACACACACACACACACGCACACACACACACACACACACACACACACACACACGTCTTATCCCTGATAATATTTTCCATCAGTTTATTTTGACATGAGATTCAGTTCAAGGTGAGACTTTCTCATGTTTTATCATGTTTCCTATCATCATGTGTTACTTTTCTGCTGCTGTGTGTGTGTGTGTGTGTGTGCGCGTGTGCGTGCGTGTGTGTGTGTGTGCGTGCGTGTGTGCGTGCGTGGCGGTGAGGTGACTCATCAGTGCTGTGGCTTTAAATCCAAAATAAAAGCCGGTGTGATGCTGCAGCTTTTAATTACTGCCAGTTAATAATTCATGAGTCCCAGCTCCCAGTGCCAGTGTGTGTGTGTGTGTGTGTGTGAGTGTGAGTGTGTGTGTGTGTGTGTCCAAGCAAGCAGTATTATTATTATTATTATTATTATTATTATTATTATTGAATTAGGAATGAATTAAAATATTAAATGTATATTAAATATGATCACTAAATGTAATTTTAATAATTAGATAATTAAATAAGTATTTTTTCTTCTTTTTTTTTTTTGCACATTTTCAGGTAATTTGTTTGTTTGGTAATTTTATTTATGATTATATTTTTTTTAAACAAAATTTCTGGTAATTTGATGCTAATTTTCTCCTCACCTGCCTCTGAAAGAAATCAAGTGAATTTGCTCGAGTTCCTTTAACTCAGGGGTCACCAATCATGTGCCATGGAGGCCGAGAGGCTGCAGGTTTTCATTCCAAACAAGACCTCCACCAGGTGACTTCACTGATCACCTCACCTTGTATCAGAAAGGAGGAGCTGATCAGTGAAGTCACCTGGTGGAGGTCTTGGTTGGAATGAAAACCTGCAGCCTCTCGGCCTCCATGGCACATGATTGGTGACCCCTGCTTTAACTGAATTCATTCAGAAGTAAACCTCTCGTTGAGCCCCGCCCCTCACCGTGTGAGCCCCGCCCCTCTCCGTGTGAGCTCACCTGAGCCAGGTGAGCCTCACCTGCCTGTCACATCACAGCTTTTTCAGCCAATGAACAAGAGGCGAAAAGGAAACTCTGACCAATCACAGTGCCTGTGGGCGTGTCCTGCCCAGAACTGCAGTGTGATTGATAAAAGGCTCGTCAGCGCCTGCGTGTGGCCTGATGGCGGCGCTGCAGGTCACATGACCAACGACATCATCGATTAGCAGAGATCAATACTGACTGATGAAGATTTGGCAGTGGACACAGAGCTGCAGACAGATGTACAAGGTGTGTTAGAGAGCATACACACACACACACACACACACACACACACACACACACACACACACACACAGCTTCATGGGAACCAGATGGCAGCCATGACATCACTGCACAAACACGCCAACATGATGCATCATCATCATCATCACCGTTGTTGTCTTCATCATCCTCAGTCCAGTCTGGGAACCATTATCCCCACACACACACACACACACACACACACACACTCACACACTCACACACACACACACTCAGTTCTATCTGATGTCGTCACTTCAGGGAACAAAAGATGTTTTTTCACTCCCCTGATTGGCCGGTGAAGACACTCTAAGGTCTGCTCATCCAATCAGGACGCTGCGTCTACCACAGAGGTGATCAACCTCTGGACACACACACTCACACTCACACACACACACACACACACACACACACTCGTCTGTGCCCCCCGCCAGCCTCACGGCGACCAGCAGTTTGGAGAATGAGTGTGTGTGTGTGTGTGTGTGTGTGTGTGTGTGAGTGTGTGAATGTTTGTGTGTGTGTGTGTGAGTGTGTGTGTGTGATATGCTATGAAAAAAACCCTCTGAATTTTCAAAATGAAAGTCGTAAATTTACGAGAAAGAAAGTGTGGATATTCTCAGAGATTAAAGAGGTAAATTAATGAGAATAAACTCGTCGATGTAACGAACGTCAGCCCGACGTCACCGAGCCGCTCGTCCAGGAGCTCCTCTGGGACAGTTTGCTGCCTCGCCCTGCAGGGGGCAGCAGACTGTCCACTGGAACTCAACACAACTCATGAGAAGAATCGACCAAAGAGACGCCAAACCTTTCACTGAGGGCGTGTGTGTGTGTGTGTGTGTGTGTGTGCTGTCTACCATCTGTCTGCTGCTTCACTAACCCTGTTTCCTGGTTATTGTCTTATCTGTCCACTCTGAGTGTGTGAGTGTGTGTGTGTGTGTGTGTGTGTGTGTATGTGGTGTGATCATCCCACTGCATTTTTATGTGTGTGTGTGTGTGTGTGCTGACTCAGCTCCTGATTCACAGACACAGAACACATCACACACACACACACACACACACACACACACACACACACACATCATACTGACCTTATATGCTGGAGGACTGATGGATCATGGGAAAAAAAACTTTATTCAAACAGAGTTCAGTTACAAACTTTCAAAGCAGCTTCACTTCAATATCAACTTGTGTACCACAAGTACTACAAATACTATGAGTACACAGTGATAGTAACACGCAGCACCTCCACAGGGTGTGTGTGTGTGTGTGTGTGTGTGTGTGTGTGTGTGTGTGTGTGTCCGACCAGATCATGAGGCTCAGATCATAAAGGAGCATTTCACTCAAACTCAGAGCTCAGCTGAGAGTCGCTGCTGACAGACAGAGTGACATCATCAGAGAGTGACATCATCAGCGTGACATCATCAAAGAGTGACATCATCCTGCGCACGCCGCCACACTGCGGCATCATGGGAAACAGTGTAAGTCAGACTGCAGCTTTAGTGTCTCCTTTAGAAAACGTCGTTGGCAGAGGAGTCGCTGTCTGCTGCTCCTGCTGGACTCCCTGCCTCCTCCATCAGCTCCTGCTCCTCCTGCTGCTCCTGCTCCTCCTGCTCCTCCTCCTGCTCCTCCTCCTCCTGCTCCCCCCGGCTGACAGGCGGCAGGCGGACGTCCACCCTCCTGCAGCTGGCCTGCTGCTCTGCTGGAACACAAAACAAACCCCCCCTCATGGTGAGGTCACTGCCTGGAAGAACACAAACTGAACAGGTCAACTCTTTGATTTGTCTCTCAGCCGCAAAGTTCAACATCCCAAACTCAACCCAAACACCATGACCTGCCCCGTGACCCGCCCAGTGACCCGCCCCGTGACCCGCCCCGTGACCCGGCCCGCCCGGCTCGTGACCCGCCCCCTGACCCGGCCCGCCCGTCCCGTGTGCACGCAGGTGGACAGGTACATCCCAGCCGTCTCAGCTGCAGAGCTCAGTCTGAATGTGCTGCTTCTGTTTGGGTGGTTTCTTATCCAAGTGTCAGTGAACGCAGCGCCGTTGGCCGAATGCAAGTGAAGGCATCATCAGACGAAGGAACAGCCGGCAGAAACTGTGTGTGTGTGTGTGTGTGTGTGTGTGTGTGTGTGTGTGTGTGAAACTCCTCACAGGAGGCGGAGAGGTTCAGGACGTTTCAGAAGCGGCTCCACTCTGGACCCAGAGCCTCCTGCTGGACCCCAGACTCACACACACCAAAACGAGCCTGAGTGTGTGCTCAGTGCAGCTGCAGTGTGTGTGTGTGTGTGTGTGTGTGTGTCTGTGTGTGTGTGTGTGTGTGTGTGTGTGATCTCAGCAGTCGTTCCTTGTTATTATGGGATTTATTCAAACTGTCCCACAGCAGAGCAGCAAACTTTCCACATCTAAAACTACTAACACACACACACACACACACACACACACACACACACACACACAGACTGGGTGTGTGAAAGAGGCCAGTGTATACAGCTGGAGGAGAATTTTGGCAAAACACTGAAACACAGAGCTGTGTGTGTGTGTGTGTGGCTTATGTGAAATACGAGAAACAGGACTGGGAGAACACACACACACACACACACACACACACACACATTCCAGGCAGCAGTCTGCTTTGCCAGGTGGAGGGAGGACAGCATTGATACAGTGTGTGTGTGTGTGTGTGTGTGTGTTAAAGTGAAAGTGTTTAAACATTAAAAGGTGATATAATAACTGATATTAAACAGCTTCTGTTTTTACACAGAAAATATTCTCTGCTCTGTTATTTCTCTCTCTGTCTCCATGGCAACGCAGTAACGCTACATCCCACTGCTCTCTGGTTGTCATGGTTACCATGCTGATGCTACTTAGAGACAAAGATTCAACTAGTAGATATTCAACTCTGGTGTGTGTGTGTGTGTGTGTGTACAGATGCATGGTGACATAAACGAGATCCCTGTTATTTTGTAATAAATCACAGGTGCATCAGCTGTGTTCATATAACATAACATGACATGACATGACATGACATGACATAACATGACATGACAGCATAACATGACATGACATGACATGACATAATATGACATGACATGACGTAACATGACATGACATGACATGACATGACATGACATGACATAACATGACATGACATGACGTAACATGACATGACATGACATAACATGACATGACATGACAACATAACATGACATGACATAATATGACATGACATAACATGACATGACATGACATGACGTAACATGACATGACATGACAGCATAACATGACATGACATGACATGACATAATATGACATGACATGACGTAACATGACATGACATGACATAACATGACATGACATGACAACATAACATGACATGACATAATATGACATGACATGACATAATATGACATGACATGACAACATAACATGACATGACATAATATGACATGACATGACATGATGTAACATGACATGACATGAAATAACAACATAACAACATGACATGACATGACAACATAACATGACATGACATGACAACATAACATGACATGATAACATGACATGACATAATATGACATGACATGACAACATAACATGACATGACATAATATGACATGACATGACATGATGTAACATGACATGACATGAAATAACAACATAACAACATGACATGACATGACAACATAACATGACATGACATGACAACATAACATGACATGACATAATATGACATGACATGACATGATGTAACATGACATGACATGAAATAACAACATAACAACATGACATGACATGACAACATAACATGACATGACATGACAACATAACATGACATGATAACATAACATGACATGATAACATGACATGACATGACAACATAACATGACATGATAACATGACATGACAACATGACATGACAACATAACATAACATGACATGACAACATAACATGACATGACATAATATGACATGACATGACGTAACATGACATGACATGACATAATATGACATGACATAATATGACATGACATGACATGATGTAACTTGACATGACATGAAATATGACATGACATGACATAATATGACATAACATGACGTAACATGACATGACATGACATGATAACATAACATGACATGACATAACATGACATAACATGACATAACATGACGTAACATGACATAACATGACGTAACATGACATGACATGACATAATATGACGTAACATGACGTAGTATGACTTGACATGACATGACATGACATGACAAAACATAACATGACATAACATGACATAACATGACATGACAAAACATAACATGACATGACAACATAATAACAGAACAGAATGGAATCAGATGATGTGGCTGTTCTGTGCAGATGAGATGAAAAGCAGCTGATCAGCTACAGGTCACATTCTAATAACCTGATGACTGATCAATTAACTGATCAGTATGAGGGGTGGGGTGGGGGGGGGGGGGGGGGGGTGTTCGCACACACTACACACTGATACTATCACTGGTACTACCACTGTCACTGATACTACTGACACTTCAAGTACCACTACTGCAAAGTCCTGCTCTACAACGAGTCTGCCCTGAACACTTTGATCAGGATTATCAATTTTTATTGATCATCTGGAACAGAGCAGTCACACACACACACACACACACACACACACACACACACACACACACACACACACACACACACAGCAGTGAAACAATGAAGTAAAACAGCCAGTGAGTAAATCTGACCAGTCGACTGGTATAAACATTACCATATATGGACAACTGGAGAGCAGAGAGACAGACAGGCAGAGAGACAGACGGGCAGGTCTGTTTGTGTGTGTGTGAATGTGTGAGTGTGTGTGTGTGTGTGTGTGTGTGTGAGTGTGAGTGTGTGTGTGTGTGTGTGTGTGTGTGGGGCCAGTTAAACCAACAACAGAGAGAGGGAGAGAGAGGAGGGTAGAGTCACGCTGCCACCTGCTGGTCAGCAGGAGACACAACTTCAGCTCAGTTTGCAGCAGTACTGCAGTGTACTACAGTGTACTTTAGCAGTACTGCAGTGTACTACAGCAGTACTACAGTGTACTGCAGTGTACTTCAGTGTACTTTAGCAGTACTACAGTGTACCGCAGTGTACTTCAGCAGTACTACAGTGTACTGCAGTAGTACAGCAGTGAAACAGGTGTAGCTAAGCTCACAGTTTGGCTGCGTCTCAGCTGTTTGATTAAGGTCCCACTCACATTCAATCCATTTGCTCTGTATCGTGTTAAAGCCAAACCCCCCCTACACCGCCCCCCACCCCCCACCCCCACCCCCACCCCCGCTGACCTGCACTCACATCACCTAAAGCCTAAACGCACCCAAACTGCCCCCGGCAGG
Source organism: Myripristis murdjan (assembly GCF_902150065.1). Classification (NCBI taxonomy): domain Eukaryota; kingdom Metazoa; phylum Chordata; class Actinopteri; order Holocentriformes; family Holocentridae; genus Myripristis; species Myripristis murdjan. The sequence goes on along the minus strand of NC_044001.1, from coordinate 453,221 downwards.
GTTGCCAGGTCTGTGAGGCAAAAGCAGCCAAACAGCAACTCAAAACCAGCCCAAACCCGCCCAGCCTGGTATAAAAAGGGCCCAAAAACCAGCCCAATATCAGAACTCAAAATATGCCCATAAAAATCCATATATGTTGCTTTTAAAGTCCAACAGAATTGCTATAATTGCAAAATGCACTATAATATCTATGAAATAACACCATAAACATTAAAGGCAATTTCCCGAAACAGTTCTTTCACCTATTTAATTTACAGTATATCAGAACTACAATATGGGATACCTTACTTCAGCTGACAGGCACTGGGCACGAGTGGTGCTGATGATGTGATTGGTCATGTGCTGAGTGGCCTCACACAGCATTGGCATATTATTTGTCTGTGGAGCAGGTGACATATGTGGATAGTTTATATGCTGATCTGGAGTCAGTTTGACAGGATTTGGGTATAAACATTGGTCATTCAAAATATGAATCTTTATTCATGTCTGCCCAAGCCCAACCCGCGGACAAAATTTGTTACCTGTGGCAACACTTAAAAGTAGCCCAATTTGGTGGAAAAAACGCGGACTTGGCAACCCTGGCCCCCGGTGTGCACGTCATCACGTTGAAACAGACACAGGCATGGCCCGACATTATAAATCGATGTAGTTCAGACACATTCATCATGTCTTCCTTTAACTAAAAGACGTTTTTTGTTCCTTTAATCAGACAGGGGATATTTATTTACCTTTATAGTTTCAGAGGTAACTTCCTCCTTCTTCAGAAACGTCCAACTGACAGCCGGAGCAGCACCTGGCAGATCCGGCAGACCAGACCTGACCAGGTGCCGGTCCGGTGCCGGTCCGGTGCTGGTCCGGTGCCAGGTCTGCCGCGCACACAGACTGCTGTTTCATTATAAACCGACTTTTGTTTCTACGCGGTTGCAGCAGCACAACAGACAACAACACAGACAACAGGGCTGAGTATTGATGCACAACGCGGCCATTTGCCCGTAATCGTGCTGCACATTAAACAGTTTTGCAGAGGCAGGAGGAAAGTTGCATGATTTACGTCCACACGCTGTGTGTGTGACTGTGCATGTGCTCGTGTATGAACGCCTGTGCCGTGCTGGAGCACACCCCCTCCAGCCGAGCCACGGCGGGGAGGTGAACTGTGTTCAAGCACAGAACAGAGCCTCACTCTGGGCAAAGAATCCGGATTTTAGGGGCAAACGAGCCGGGCGAGGAACAAACCTGGTGATGTGAGCAGGTCCTAACTTTGTTCTGGTTCAAAACAAAGACTGCTCTACACACAAACACACACACAAACACACACACACACACACACACACACACACACACACAGGTGTTTATACCTTGACAGATCTGTCCAGGAGAGGTTTGGTCCTGCTGGGCTGCCGTACATGTTGCTGTCTTTGCAGCGGAGCTTCTGGGATTTGTAGTCCTGTCTCCTGTCACCTCCCCCACACTCACCTCCCCCTCCTCCTCCTCCACCTCCTCCTCCTCCCTCCAGGAGCCCTGAGACACAGCAGGTCAGAGGTCAGAGGTCAGAGGTCATGGAGCTGGCCACAGCAGATTCTGCTCTGAGATTCTGGTTTGAGTCAAAGTCTGAAATTGTTTCCGTCGTTCCTGAACACTGACAAGGACTGAAAAAACATCCAAGCCCCACTGGTCTGTTGAAAAAATGTCTTTATTTTTAATATTTTTCAACAGAATGGTGTGCTTTGGATGTTTTTTAAGTCTGTTGGCCATATCCTACACACAAAGTTTATTTAAAAAGGAGACAAACTGTATCTCGTTTGCCCGATTCAGAATCAGAAATACTTTATTGATCACAACTGAAGTTCCTAACAGAATAATAAAGCTCTTTGAATTGAATTGACTTGAACTGAATTGGGGGAACTGGGCCAGCTGCAACTGCTCAGATTCTGAAGGAAGAATTAAATTATAAGAATTAGAAAGAAAGACAAAATATAAAAATATGTGCCTTACAAATAAAAAAAAGTATGTGCATTATGTATACATTGTTGTGTGTTTTCTCGTGGCGTGAAAAGGCCTTCAGACTCAGAAAGTGACAAACTGAGAAGAGAATAAGAGCGGGTCACTCCTCAGTGTCCCACCTCAGAGACTCAGGTCTCAACTGTTAGACTCACCTGGAGCTTTCACTGCCACCTGCTGGCCAACCTCTGCACTGTGTGTGTGTGTGTGTGTGTGTGTGTGTGTGTGTGTGTGTGTACCTGGGTGTGTGTGTGTGTGACTCCTTGGTCCATCCTGGTCAGAAGGGTCAGTAGGGGGTTGTGACCTTTGACCTGACCCTCACTGGGAGGGTCAAAGTCCTGAGGAAAAACATAGAATAAAGTATATATACTATTATGACTACTACTACTACTACTACTACTACTACTACTATTATAACAGAAAACTATATTAAAAGACCTGCTGCCAAGCAGAGTGAGGGCAGCAAACAGAATGCTATGCTAAAATTATAATGTATGACAATGATATATATTAGAATAAAGCAGAATGTATTGGAATAAACTGTAATGGCTGGGCTTTTATTTGCTTCAGTAAATGAAAGTAAATGAAAGTAACTGGCCTGTAACTGCTCCTTTATTTCCTGTTGCACAAAATTCTGCTCAGAAAAAAACTACAAGAAATCATCAGAACATACAGTACAGGCCAAAAGTTTGGACACACCTTCTCATTCAATGCGTTTTCTTTATTTTCATGACTATTTACATTGTAGATTCTCACTGAAGGCATCAAAACTATGAATGAACACGTGGAGTTATGTACTTAACAAAAAAAGGTGAAATAACTGAAAACATGTTTTATATTCTAGTTTCTTCAAAATAGCCACCCTTTGCTCTGATTACTGCTTTGCACACTCTTGGCATTCTCTCCATGAGCTTCAAGAGGTAGTCACCTGAAATGGTTTGCACTTCACAGGTGTGCCTTATCAGGGTTAATTAGTGGAATTTCTTGCTTTATCAATGGGGTTGGGACCATCAGTGGTGTTGTGCAGAAGTCAGGTTACTACACAGCCGACAGCCCTATTGGACAACTGTTAAAATTCATATTATGGCAAGAACCAATCAGCTAACTAAAGAAAAACGAGTGGCCATCATTACTTTAAGAAATGAAGGTCAGTCAGTCCGGAAAATTGCAAAAACTTTAAATGTGTCCCCAAGTGGAGTCGCAAAAACCATCAAGCGCTACAACGAAACTGGCACACATGAGGGCCGACCCAGGAAAGGAAGACCAAGAGTCACCTCTGCTTCTGAGGACAAGTTCATCTGAGTC
>NC_044001.1:437418-439918 GCF_902150065.1 Myripristis murdjan | reverse complement strand
ATTTAGGCTGGCTGCCCTGAAAAGTCCACATGAGAGTTGATGCTAAATGTTTTACTGTCTTTAAGTGACAGTGAAATAATATTTTAACCAGCAGAATAATTACGAGGCGTCAGAGGCTTTATAAAATGAAATATCAAAACCAGTTGAATCAAAGTGACGATTCTGACGAAACTCAAACTGAGGGCAGCGGCCCAGCGAGGGTCGCCCCTCACTGTGAGAGAGGGCCAGTTCCTCTGCGGGAGTGTATGGCTGAGTGGGAGACACATTCATTTATTGAACACGCACGTTACTGTAGTCAGTTCTACTCGTGCCGTCATGGTGTGGAAGTCAGATTATAATCCCACTAATTTACGCATTGACACAGACGGCGATTTTTTGCCAGCATTCCTTGCGGCTTTTGGCAGCTGCAGCTGTGTTGCTTTTTGCCTGGATTATTGATTTATATTCCTCGTATTTATTAATGATTATTGTCTACTCCTCGGTTGTGACGTGTGCAGCTCGGGTAGATTTTTCCATGTCTGCGATTGGTCGCATGCAGCAAACCCCGCCCTTTTTATGTGAGCGCGCACAGATCTAGATTGGAAAGCCTGGGTTGAATTAGTGAGTTGATAGCCGGCTTTATGGTACCGAAAATCCTGAGTGCTGATGTCTCGTTAAGTGAAGCCAGATAAGTAAAAGAAAGCCCGACTATGTTAATCCAGCTTTATGGTACAGGCCTCAGGATGTACTGTGAGCAGGTTAATGTGAAAAATAAGGCATTTTTAAGCCTTGTTCTAACTTTATGGGGATATGTATATACACAAATCGATTCAGATTCAGATTTAAACAAGGATTTGTGTGGTATACTTTGTCGCCATGGCCTTCCTATGTGCAGTTTGGGCTCATTCTCCATTCCTGCTGACAGGCACCTGCCCTTACTGATCTGAAGTAGATGAACAAAAGGCGTTACCAATATGGCCGCCAAGTGAACAGGCTTGGCCTAAAAGGACTGTGATAGAACTACATGAGTGCTTTCAATTCCAGTGAGCCGCCTGCTAGGCCTGTTGACCCTAATCAGGCATACACCCGTAACTGATTATACAGTAACTTGAATGCATTATATTTTAAGTCTAAATTTTGCCATTATAAGTCTCTGAAAAGTCCCCTGAAGCCACTATTTAAGGGGTTGTTTTTCAAAATTTTCTCCCGCGGGAGCACACCAGCAGTAAGATAGATGGTCAAAAACTGATTTCATCAACATAAAATAAGAAATAATAAGGCTGATAAGGCACACCTGTGAAGTGAAAACCATTTCAGGTGACTACCTCTTGAAGCTCATCGAGAGAATGCCAAGAGTGTGCAAAGCAGTAATCAGAGCAAAGGGTGGCTATTTTGAAGAAACTAGAATATAAAACATGTTTTCAGTTATTTCACCTTTTTTTGTTAAGTACATAACTCCACGTGTTCATTCATAGTTTTGATTCCTTCAGTGAGAATCTACAATGTAAATAGTCATGAAAATAAAGAAAACACATTGAATTAGAAGGTGTGTCCAAACTTTTGGCCTGTACTGTGTATATATATATATATATATATATATATATATATATATATATATATATATATATATATATATATATAATATTTCTAATGCTACCTTTTGGTTTTCTATTCAATGCTTTACTCATGTACCACAATAATGGAATGTTTTTGAGTTAAAAGATCCTCATTTGGGGGTTTTCCAAGCAAATATTGATATATGTGACCATTTGGTATTAAATCAGCTTATATATTTCTGCCACCCCTTAAAGTCTCCATGCCACCCTCTTGCCACCCCATGAAAATTTGTCTAGATCCGCCCTTGCCCCCCCGGCCGGTCGGACTGACCTCTGGCGCTCTCCACCAGGCGGGGGCGGGGCGCTTTGCTCCGGGGCGACGCCGGCGAGCTGAAGCGCAGGTATGGACTCTTCTTCAGCGTCTGTCTGCGTCCGTCGTGCAGAGCCCTGCCGTACAGACGCTGCAGGTACGACTCATCCTGCCCAACCTGTCTGTCCACCCGTCTATCTGCACGTCTGTCTGCCTGCCTGTCTCTCTCTCCGGCCCCGGGCTCTGCTCGCGGCTCCTGAGTGGAAACAGACAGGTCATGTGATGTGAGGCGGGGCACTATGATGGCGGTTTAGGGCCACAGTAAAAAAAAAGAAGAAAATGAAAAAGAAAAGATTACAAGAACAAAGTTGTATTATTAGTCTATGAGAAAAAAGTCATAAAGTTACAAGAATAAAGTTGCGATTTTTACTAGAATAAAGTTATGAATATTATTACCAGAATCAAAATCATAACTTAGACTACAATTTGAGGAAGTCATAAATAATGACGTTTGTTCTTCTGGTGAATCAGCACCATGTTGTTATCAGGACCCTGAAAACACTTCTACAGAAGAATGAAGCACAACAACAGAACAGAGGAGCTGAGAAACTGACCGCTCGCTGTCCAGCTGTCTGTCCTCCTGTCTGTCCTCCTG
>NC_044001.1:429918-432418 GCF_902150065.1 Myripristis murdjan | reverse complement strand
TTCAATATCTCTCTCCTCCTGCTTCCTGTCTCGCTCATCACACACTGAGTGTGTGTGTGTGTGTGTGTGTGTGTGTGTGTGTGTGTGTGTGTTAACACATCTGATCCAGCAAGATAAAATTAACACAGGGTATTACTGTATATGAGAGAGGAGGAGGCAGTCAGAGTCATAAAACCCAGCAGGGAGGCTGCGGTTACCATGGTAACCCACCATTAAGAAACGGGGATATGTGTGTGTGTTTTGTGTGTTTTTTGTGTGTGTGTGTGTGTGTGTGTGTGTGTGTGTGTGTGTGTGTGTTGAGCCCCTGCTAAACAGAGCAGAATCTGTGTGGGTCAGTGGGGCTCAATGCTCTAAACTGATCAGTCCATTTGATCCAGATATTGATCAGTAACTGGACTGTTCCTGTCCATATTTCTGCTGCAGACAGGATTATAAACTGAGATTATAATCCATGGCTGTAAAATGCTGTGAGTGTGAGCAGATTAGCACTGGCATTGAGGCTCTGTGCTGCTGACTGGCTGCAGAACCACAGGAGAACCAATCATCTGCTTCCTAAATGTTCCACATGTCGTTCCTCTGAGGATGTGGAGCAGAAGATCCAGAGGACCAGGCTCCAGCCTGAGGAGGGCATCTGTACATCAGTCAGTCCTACAACTCAACCAAACTCTGAACCACTGAGCAAGACAAAATGTACATTATGCCTCTGTCTTGTATGTGTCTGTTATGAACTGTATGTGTAGAACACGTGTGTGTTTGCTCTATGTGCTGCATGTGCTGCACCTCTTTGTGCTCTAAGCTGCTCTCTGTGATTCTGTCTGCATGCAGCTGCTGTCGCACAACCACTTTCAGCACCACTGACAGGAAAGTTATATTCTATCTACAGAGCCGACACTCTGCTCAGCCTCTGCAGCGCCCCCTGCAGGAGGAGCTGACACTCTGCAGTGCCCCCTGCAGGAGGAGCTGACACTCTGCAGTGCCCCCTGCAGGAGGAGCTGACACTCTGCAGCGCCCCCTGCAGGAGGAGCTGACACTCTGCTCAGCCTCTGCAGCGCCCCCTGCAGGAGGAGCTGACACTCTGCAGCGCCCCCTGCAGGAGGAGCTGACACTCTGCAGCGCCCCCTGCAGGAGGAGCTGACACTCTGCAGCGTCCCCTGCAGGAGGAGCCGACACTCTGCTCGGCCTCTGCAGCGCCCCCTGCAGGAGGAGCTGACTCTCTGCTCAGGCTCTGCAGCGTCCCCTGCAGGAGGAGCTGACTCTCTGCTCAGGCTCTGCAGCGCCCCCTGCAGGAGGAGCTGACTCTCTGCTCAGGCTCTGCAGCGTCCCCTGCAGGAGGAGCCGACACTCTGCTCGGCCTCTGCAGCGCCCCCTGCAGGCGGAGCTGACTCTCTGCTCAGGCTCTGCAGCGCCCCCTGCAGGCGGAGCTGACTCTCTGCTCAGGCTCTGCAGCGCCCCCTGCAGGAGGAGCTGACTCTCTGCAGCGCCCCCTGCAGGAGGAGCTGACTCTCTGCAGCGCCCCCTGCAGGAGGAGCTGACTCTCTGCAGCGCCCCCTGCAGGAGGAGCTGACTCTCTGCAGCGCCCCCTGCAGGAGGAGCTGACTCTCTGCTCAGGCTCTGCAGCGCCCCCTGCAGGAGGAGCTGACTCTCTGCAGCGCCCCCTGCAGGCGGAGCTGACTCTCTGCTCAGGCTCTGCAGCGTCCCCTGCAGGAGGAGCTGACTCTCTGCTCAGGCTCTGCAGCGCCCCCTGCAGGAGGAGCTGACTCTCTGCAGCGTCCCCTGCAGGAGGAGCTGACTCTCTGCTCAGGCTCTGCAGCGCCCCCTGCAGGAGGAGCTGACTCTCTGCGGCGCCCCCTGCAGGCGGAGCTGACTCTCTGCGGCGCCCCCTGCAGGCGGAGCTGACTCTCTGCGGCGCCCCCCGCAGGAGGAGCTGACTCTCTGCGGCGCCCCCTGCAGGTGGAGCTGACTCTCTGCTCAGCCTCTGCAGCGCCCCCTGCAGGCGGAGTACAGACCCAGTGTGCTCTCTGCTCACCATCAGCAGGCTCTGCATCTCGGTCTTCAGGCGTCTCATCTCCCTCAGAAGCTCTCTGGCTCTCCTCGCCGAGGCCTCGCTGTCATTGGCTGAGGCCTGCAAGTCACTTCCTGTAAGTGGCTGGGTTGTCGTGGAAACGCTGGGAACACCTGGGCAATGCGGGTCATCCCTGAAGAAAAAGAAGAAGAGGACCAACAGAGATCAGTAGAGTGAAGACAGAACTCTGCCTCGGCCACACACACTGACCTGGGGTCAGTGACGCTTGTGTTAAAAAAATGACGATTCTCGACTTTTTCACCTCAAAAAATTCTAAAATATATTTTGTTCTTTTCTTGTTTTCATGAATCCGACGAAACTCTCTGGATCTGCTGTGTCGTTTCCTTCATGTGACTGAAGAGACGCCTCATTGACATTCAGAGAGCAGCTCTGCCAGGGCCTCGGCGTGTGTGTGTGTGTGTGTGTGTGTGTGTGTGT